>NW_017670406.1:165820-169342 GCF_001879085.1 Nicotiana attenuata | reverse complement strand
TGATCACACATATCTCACTCTAGAAGAAAATTTGGGAAAAATCAAAGATGAATTGTATAAGAAAGATGATTACATCAAAGTCTTAAAGGAAGATCTAGGAAAGGTGAAACATGAACTAGACAGAACTTGCAAGTGGAACAAGGCTTCTGATGCACTCTCTTGGTTGCAAGAGCATCACAGTAGCAACAAGAGAGGACTTGGCTATGGGACTCAAGCACCAAAATGGGACCCTAAAAGCAAGTACCTCACACTTCCTGAAAACAAAATATGCACACACTATGGCATGACTGGTCATTACAAAAATGAATGTGATGCAAAAGTAAAGGCCAGTCAAAAGAACAAAGCCTTTGTTCAAGAAAAGGGTAAGCTGCCTGGATGGGCAAGAAGGAATTTGATTCACCCTTTTGCTTATAGAAAGGGACCCAAACTAGTTTGGGTTCCTAAGACTAACCCCTGATTTCCTTTTGCAGGTCCAAGTGAAAGGGATGATCCAAATATGGTATATGGATAGTGGCTGCTCAAAACATATGATTGGGAACAAGGAGCAGTTCCTTTCACTTGAGGACTTAAAAGGAGGTAATGTCTCCTTTGGTAATGGAAAGAAAGGTGAGATCATTGGGGTTGGAAAGGTAGGCAAAACAGATTCTCATTCCATAGAGAATGTCTACCTGATAGATGGCTTGAAATATAGCCTAATAAGTGTGTCACAATTGTGTGACAGAGGTAACCTTGTGGCTTTTACCTCCACCAAATGCTTTGTGATTAACCTTATCACTGACAAGATTATTTTGCAGGGAAAAAGAGTTAACAATATTTACATTGTAGATTTGTCCACTCTTTCAGAAAATGAACTCACTTGTTTAAGTGTGTTGGTTAGTGATCCCCTCTTGTGGCACAAAAGACTTGGTCATGTCAGTCTAAATCAGCTAAACAAATTAGTCTCCAAGGACTTGGTTATAGGGCCCAATATCAAGTTCAAGGAAGACAAAGTTTGTGAGGCATGTGCAAGGGGGAAGCAGGTAAGGTCATCCTTCAAATCCAAGAAAATGGTAAGTTCGTCCAAGATGTTGGAACTGGTTCATATGGATCTATGTGGTCCAATGAGAACCATGAGCAGAGGTGGAAAGAAGTATGTAATGGTGCTAGTTGATGATTATTCTAGATTTACCTGGGTTCTATTTCTAACCTCCAAAGATGAAGCATTTGACATGTTCTCTGCATTTGTTAGGAAAACTCAGAAACAATTAGGAAATCAACTTGCATCCATTAGGTCTGATCATGGAACTGAGTTTGAAAACTTTAAGTTTGCTGAGTTCTGTGATGAAAATGGTATAGATCATAACTTCTCTGCCCCTAGGACCCCTCAACAAAATAGAGTAGTTGAAAGAAAGAATAGAACCCTTGAGGATATGGCTAGAACCATGCTTCTTTCTAGTAAATTGCCTCACAACTTCTGGGCAGAGGCTGTAAACACTGCATGTTACATAGTTAATAGATGCATGACCAGACCTCTGGTAGAGAAGACTCCCTATGAGTTACTTAAAGGGAGAAAACCAAATATATCCCATCTTAGGGCATTTGGTTGCAAGTTCTATGTGCACAATAATGGAAAAGACTCCCTAGGAAAGTTTGATCCCAGAAGTGATGAGGGAGTATTCTTGGGATATTCTTCACATAGTAAAGCTTATAAAGTATTTAATAAAAGAACTTTATGTGTAGAAGAAAGTGTGCATGTAGTATTTGATGAAACTAACATTCCTTCTGAGAGACAGGAACATGAAGATGAAGCCATTGGACTGGTCAAAGACTTGGCTGAAGCATTAGCTCAAGTCAAAGTGACACCTACAGAAAGAACAGGTGATGGACCAGGTTCTTACTTACAGGGCAAACTGACAGGGGGAAGAAGTCAAAAAGGAATTGAAATAAACTCTTTGAAGAAACCTGTTCCTCATCAAATGGCTGAAACATCCAGCAGAAGCCAGTTTGTTGTAAAACCTCACAAGTATCAATGTTCTCATCCCATTGAGAACATTCTCACTGATCCAGCATCTGCAGTCAAAACCAGATCACAATTAAAGAATCTGTGTGCTTTTGATGATTTCTTATCTATCATTGAACCTAAAAATATTGTTGAGGCTTTGCAGGATGCAGATTGGGTGAATGCAATGCAGGATAAACTAAACTAGTTTGAAAGAAGTCAAGTTTGGCACCAAGTTCCAAGACCCAAGGGCAGATCAGTCATTGGTACTAAATGGGTCTTTAGGAACAAACTGGATGAAGATGGAACTGTCACAAAGAACAAGGCAAGGTTGGTGGTCCAAGGTTACAGCCAAGAGGAAGGAATAGACTATGATGAGATATTTGCTCTAGTTGCAAGACTAGAGGCAATCAGACTTCTCATAGCCTTTGCAGCATATATGGAATTTACTCTTCATCAAATGGATGTCAAAAGTGCCTTCCTTAATGGCTACTTAAAGGAAGAAGTGTTTGTGAAACAACCCCCAGGGTTTGAAAGCAAAGAATGTCCTGAACATGTGTACAAGCTGGACAAGGCTCTCTATGGACTCAAGCAGGCCCCAAGAGCATGGCATGAACGACTGTCAAAATTCCTGCTGGAGCATGGTTACAAGAGAGGTAAAATAGATAGTACCTTATTCTTAAGGGAAAAAGGTAAGGATCTCCTTGTTGTACAAATTTATGTTGATGACATAATCTTTGGGGCCACCACTGACAAGCTAAGCAAAGATTTTGCAAAACTAATGGGAAGTGAATTTGAAATGAGCATGATGGGTGAGCTTAATTTTTTCTTAGGCTTACAGATCAAACAAAGTCCAATTGGAACCATGATCCATCAGCAAAAGTATACAAAAGAGCTAATCAAAAAGTTTAAAATGGAGGAATCTAAAGAAATAGACACACCCATTGCAACTGCCACTAAATTAGATGTTGATGAACCTGGTTCTTCAGTTGATCAAAAGTTGTATAGGGGTATGATTGGTTCACTCTTGTATCTCACTGCTAGCAGACCTGACATTGTTTTCAGTGAGGACTTTGTGCTCGTTTTCAGGCAAATCCAAAAGAGTCTCACTTGACTGTTGTCAAGAGGATACTGAGATATCTAAAAGGAACCACTGATCTGTGCCTTTGGTATCCTAAAGGTAGTAATTTTGATCTAGTAGGATATGCTGATGCTGATTATGCAGGTTTCCTAGTGGATAGAAAGAGCACCTCAGGTATGGCACACTTCCTTGGTTCATGTCTTGTGTCATGGGCTACCAAAAAGCAAAACTCTGTGGCCCTATCTACTGCTGAAGCTGAGTATGTTGTTGTTGCTTCTTGTTGTGCTCAATTACTACGGATCAAACAACAGCTGGTAGATTTTGGAATTGAAGTGGAATGTATTCCAATATTCTGTGATAACACTAGTGCTATAAGTATGACAAAGAACCATGTTCATCATAAAAGGACCAAGCACATAGATGTTAGACACCACTTCTTAAGAGATAACTATGAGAAAGGATT
>NW_017670406.1:83368-163243 GCF_001879085.1 Nicotiana attenuata | reverse complement strand
GAACCAGTTTAGAAACCCCCCTCAGTGACCTTAGATTTCAGGACTTTTTCTCTGTTTTTTTGCCTCATGGTTGGATGTTTGTTTTTCTTTTTGTGGTCTGTTTTGTAGAAACACCTCCTAATCAATGACAATGTGCTTTGTTTTCTCTTGTTCTATGAAACTTCTGATCTTAATAGCTAAATTTCTTGTGAAGTTGATTATTGATTAACTGAATCATGTTTTCACTTGCAGTTGCCCCAGTGGCCATGAGTAATAATTAACATCTGGGATTCATATAATATGCAACTTTTCGATGATGCCAAAAGGGGGAAGAGATATTGTGCTTTACTTTGTATTCTGATAATAAAGTGATATTTATAACCTGATTAAACCTGGTCCTTAATGATAAGTTCAAGTAAAGTGTGATAATTAAGCTGAGTTCCACAGGGTCTCTGATCAATAAAAGCACAGAGTTTGTCATTATCAAAAAGGGGGAATTTATTGGCTCAAGTTCAGATGAAGTTTTGAAGATTGACAAAATGAACTCAGTCATGAACCAGGTCCATCATGTGAGATAGACACAGTGTTGATATACTTATACATGTGACATACGTGTGAAGATAAGTCTCAAGGGTCAGCAACAATATCTTCTGAGTTGATCGAAAAGGTTGCACAGGATAAGGAGTTGAAGTCTCCTTATGTGAAGAGAACTACATCCAGATCAAGAATAAGGATTGGAGTTTGAATTGTTCTAGGACTCGAATTTGATGAAGGATCAACAATTCGAGTTTTAATCAAACTCTGATTACTAACTCTATAAATAATGATTGTTCTCTTTTACAGGGATTGCACAAACGTAGAAGTGAAACTAAATTGAAGAGCAAAATAGCAAGGCTTTTTGCATGCAATTTACGTGAGGTTCAAGTGTGCATTCCTGAAGCTACTTGGACAAGATAGAAGAACCAATTCCATTGTGTCTTTCTTTTATTCTAGTTCAATTATAGTAGGTGTTTTAAAGTTGTACCTTTCAGCTTTCATGGAAGCAATTGTATTAGGTACTTTGAGTATTCAAGCTAGAGTTAACTTGAAAGTGTCGCAGCAGTTGAGGCTGTGTGCCACACTGGGATTAGAGTTTAATCCTTAGGTTTACAAGAGTTTTGTAAATGCTGTTTTGGCTTAGTGATTTTAGTGGAAGTTTGGGAAAATCCTACTGAGTAGTAGGTCGTGGTTTTTTTTTCACCTTTTGAGCCAGGTGTTTTCCACGTAAAAATCTATGTGTTCTTTACTTTATGCACTCTTAATTCCGCAAACAGTCATAGTAAGTACATCTAGAAGAACCAGGTTCTTCTAGTGCGAAAATTAGGTACCACACAAATCACCCCCCTCTTGTGTGGTATTGACGTGTAGAACATCACACAGCGAGGTATTCAGGCGAGTAGAGGGCGCCCAAGAGGGGGAGGCCCGGCCCGTTGATGTGCTTCATATAGTAGGCTTAAGGCCGCTACGCCAGATGATGTCATTTTAGGTGTGATTTTGACTTGTTATAGAGGAGCGTCATCCGTAGCTCATTGCAGTTCTGCTTATCGGGGCGAGTTTCCCTATTTGTTGCTCCACTTATAGGCACGTTTCATGATTAGCACTTCGTTTATGTGTTGCCCTGTTGGGAGGATTTATGAGTGACCGCTCGTGTCTATCGTCTGTTAATTCATTGTTGAGAGTTATGAGACTAGTAATAAATTCCTATTGTCCTTTTCGGTAGACTTCATGTGATTTATGAGTATTTTCGGCTACGAGCCATGATGTTTATGCTCCACCAGTATGGGAGCCAACACTTATTGTAAATTGTGCCAGAATTGATTTAGCGAGAGGCTCCAATTGGTTTGATGTATATCCTACTTGTGATTCAGAGTTGAGGGCGAGACCCTCGTGATTTCATGTGATTTGATGTGTTGAGACCGGGCTGTGTACCGCGGTGGGAGTTATATCAGTGTGAGATCCTCATGATACTTTTATATGCTTTAATTCTTTCTTGTTAGATTGTTTTGTAGATTAGCATTGATAGAAAAATTTGTGCTTGTCGGGCTTGTTTAATAGTTCCCTTATGTGTTTTCCCTTTCCATATTCAATCATTTTCGTTCTGTGCTTCTTGAGTTTTAGCTTGTGGGGTGTGTACCCGTTGGTATTAGCTGTGATTTGGTGATTCGAGTGTTTAGTTATGTGGCTTTCGTGGTTATTGTATCATCGCCAGTGTTGTGGAGGTTTGAAACGGGTCCCTATTGAATATGAGGCTTAGGGCCGGTACTGAATTTGGTTTCGAGCGAACATTGTGATCAACAATGTTACTCTGGGTCTATGTGCGATGTGTCATGTTGTAAGGTTGTACTATATGGGTGTTGGCACGAATTGATGTAGCTGGTTGAGACTGATACCGGGTATGGATTTAGAATCGGGTCTTTGGAAGTGGATGGAAGGTGAGAATTCTGGCTCTAAGGCTTATTGGTATTGATAGAAAGGCTAGATTTCAGTTGAGATGATTTCGCCAGGTTTATGTGGATTGGGGTGACGTGGGATCACCCGCGGCAGTATGTTGGAAGTGTGCATTCAACAACTTGAGGACTTCGAGGCGAATCTTGGCACGTTCGAGGACGAACGTTGGTTTTAAGAGGGGGAGGATGTAACGACCCGGCCGGTCATTTTAAGAATTTAAGCTCCGTTCGGCAGCCTAAGGTCTTGAACAGCTTCATAATATGTGTATCGACTTGCCTTCATGGTTGAATTCAATTAACGAATGATTCAGAGTCAAATTGGAAGAAGAAAACTAGTTTTGGAAGTTTAAACGGTGAGAATTTGACCGGAATCGGACTTTTGAGTAAACGGCCCTGGAATGGGTTTTGGGTGATCTCAACAGCTTCGTATGGTGATTTTTGACTTAGGCGTGCGTCCGGATTCAGATTTGGAGGTCCGTAGGGTAATTTGAGGCATTTCGGCGAAAGTTGGAAAAGTTGAAGTTTGGAAAATGAAGAAGTTTGACCCATAGTTGACTTTTGTGATATGGGGATCGGAATGCGATTCCGAGGGTCGGAACAACTCCGTTATGTTATTTGGACTTGTCTGCAAAATTTGGCAGCATTTCGGGTTGATTTGATCGGTTTCGGCACAAGTTTTCGAAGTTGGAAGATTTGGAAGCTCATAGCTCGATTCGTGGTGTGATTCGTCATTTCGGCGTTGTTTGATATGATTTGAGACCGCGATCGAGCCCGTGTTAGGTTATATGACTTGTTTGTGTGAGTAGACGGGGTCCTGGGGGCCTCGGGTGTGTTTCAGGTTGTATTGCGCTCTTATTTGATGTTTCAACGTCGTTTCTTTGGGAATAAAGGGTACCACATTAATAAAATGAGCTCCAAATTCAGTTTTTATTGAACCATTAGATCTGTATCGTAATTACGGATCCATGGAAAAAATAATCATCGAATTTGGACATCGTATGAGGAAGTTATGCTCATTTTTGTATCGGAAAAAACTGCTGCTTCTGGTATGGTCGCAATTGCGAACATATCAACCGCAATTGCGATGCCCAGTTCGCAATTGCGAACTTTTTGTCGCAGATGCGACCTTTTCCAGCTCTTCCTTGTTCGCAATTGCGAAGGCTTTCTTCGGTTTTGCAAGGGTTCGCAATTGCGAACCCTGGATCGCAAATGCGACATCTGCAGCTTGTTTTCAGCTGTGTAACTCGAGTTTTTGCTCATTTTTCATATTCTTTGAACCCTAACTCCGAGAGTGGGCGATTTTGAGAGAAGATTTTCATACCAAATCATTGGGTAAGTGTCTCTAATCAATTTCCAACTATATATTGTGATTATATCTTAGACTTAACATCAAATTCATGAGAATCTAATGGAAAATTTGGGAAAAAATTGTGAAATCTTTTAAAAATGTAAAATGATGATTTGAGGGACCAAATGGTGTCGTAATTAGATAATTTTCATATGGGTGAATTCGTATTGGAATGGGTATTCAGTTTTTGTAAATTTTGTCGAGTTCCGAGGTGCGGGTTCGGGGAGTTGACTTTTTGCATATTGTATAAGAATCATAGTTTTGTTAATTGAAATTGTTTTCTCTTGCATTGTTTCGTGTATTCAAGTCGTTTTTTTGGCTAGATTGAGCCAAGCATTGATGAATTGGTAAAGTAAAAGCTAAATTAAGTATTGAATTGGCAGATTAAGGTAAGTATCTTGCCTAACCTCGTGTGGGGGACTTCCCCTTAGGATTTGAGTCTTCTATGTTGATTCTAGTCCGTGTACGCCAGGTGACGAGTGCGTGTTCGGACTTATTTGAGGAAGGTTGTCCTTTTAGAGTTCTTAGGTCCTTGTATTCTCTGAGTATGAAGTTATTCTTGATATGATTGAGCTTCCATTTACTAGTTTCACCTCTACATGCTTTAATTGGAATTAATTGCTTTATGATTCATTCTTATTACCTATTTGACTCTTTTTTTGCTTAATTGAAGATTTTTGCCTCTTGTATATTCATGTTATCTTTCATAACTGCTTGTCTTTATTCGAAACCATTATTATCTCTCCTGTAATTGTTTAGTCTTAATTGAGATTATGATTATCTTTCCGCTGCACATCCTTAATTGAAGTTGTTGTATATTCTTCGTAATTTGCCCAACCATAAAAGAAGTTTAGGTATCCTATATTTAGGTTACATCCGTATTTGGAATTATTTGATTTGTGTTAGTTTCCTTGTTGTTGAACTACATATTGTGGGATTGTTGCTTCACATTATTTTCTCCCTTGTTGAGCTGTTCTTATTACGCTTAGTATTCTCTATTGTGGTTATTCCTTGTGAGCTAGTTTTACCATCTCCTTGTGATCGAAAGTTCTCGAGTTGATTTACTTGTCGTGTTCTTGTATATATTGTCATTATTGTTGTGGTACTTTTTTTGGTGGTGCACGAGGTTTTTACCGTGCGGTTGTTGATATTGTGATGCACGAGGTTTCTGCCGTGCGGTTATTGTTATGGGGTTGCATGAGGTTTCTGTCGTGCTATTGCTGCTATTGACATATTGCACATGTGGCGTGACAAGGCGGGATATGTATGTATGTATGTGTGTGTGTGTATATATATATATATATATGCTTATATGTGGGTTGCGCATGTGGCGAGACAAGGTGGGAACATTATGATGCACGTGTGGCGAAACAAGGCGGGCACTTATTATGTTATTATTTGCACACGTGGCGAGACAAGGTGGGCTATGTCAGGGATTGATTGTGATGATTGTGATGGCCTAGGGGCATTCTTGTTGTTTGATATTGTGTGGTGGTATGCTTACCTGTATGAGTTTTATCTCGTGGAAGTTGTGAGAAAACATCTTACGTGTCGTCCGTTCTTTTCCTTATGCTTATTAGCTGGTAGGAACTATGTTAAAATGCTTGCACAAGCATACACGTAGTTGAACACTCTCATTGGATATGAAGTTCTCCTGATATTGCTGAGTATAGATGTACACCCTCGTCTACTTGTCATATATGTGAGAGTAGCTCAAGTTAGTAAGTGAGTTATCAGCATGACCATGAGTTGTGATGGGGGCACAGGATGCCAAGTGTTAGGGTTCAGGTATTGGGACCCGTGAGCTGTAAGTTGTCCGAGGTTCGGTATTTTGTGGAGTCTGTTGGATAAGACTTGATGTGAACACTGTCATAGGTTCTGAGTTATTGCTTACCTTTACTGTATTTGTAATTTAGGTTGTGGGTTTGTGATTTCGCTCTCTCTTCTATGTCATTATTATGGTATTTCCGCTGTTACTTGTTATTTTTCTTCCCTTACTGTGATTGTTGTATTGTTAGCCATAGTGTGTAGTCTTTATATGTATACATCATGTTCCATTGTTCCTATGCTTATATTTGTACAGTTTATTAGTCCGGTAGGTGTCTTGACTGTTCCTCGTCACTACTCCACCGAGGTTAGTCCTGATACTTACTGGGCACCGCTGTGGTGTGCTCATGCTACTCTTCTGCACATTTTTGTTGTGCAGATCCAAGTGTCAATCATTAGTAGTTGTGCGGACCATTGCTGAGGACACTCAAGGTAAACCTGCTACTGCGTTCGCAGGCTTCGGAGTCACCTTCTTACTTGTATTCAACTATTTTCACTCCTTTCCAAACAGTTTATATAGAAGTGGTTGCTAACTCTGTAGAGCTTATGACTTGTATTACCGGATTTTGGAAATATGCTCATTGTATAAAGGATTCATTCCAGAAAAATTTTAAGATGTTATTTATTATTGTTGTTCTTCTGTAAATATTAGGCTTACCTAGTCCTTAAGACTAGGCGCCGTCACGAAATCTAATGGAGGGGAAATTGGGTCGTGACAACAAGAATGTACGTATATTTCCTGCAAAAATAACCAAGTAAAGCAACTACAATATGTCTATCCTAATCGCGAATCTATTCTCTATTCAATCCTATATGTAATTTATAGGTCCCACTTTTGAGTTCAGCTATAAATTCGTAGATAGTACTCTATTGTTAGCTACACAATAGAATAATTAAGTGCAAGATTAAATAAATAAATTAATATGATAAAATCAAGCAAAATAATCCCAAATTATAATAGTTAAGAGTGACACATAATCACGGAATAATGAGGTTCTTAGCCACTCATGTTCATAACAATTAATCAAAATATCATTTTTAAACATAAAAGCTGTGAATACTAGATGAAAGATGGAAGAATTGATGAATTTCGTGTTCCCAAGTGTTTCGTACTTGTGTTTTTCTCTCAAAGTCGCGTCTCCCCTCAAAAATAGGTTTAGGTTTGCCTTTATACAAGCTGGGGGTGTCTTGGGGTCGAAATAACCAAGTCTCGGGCGAAATAGGACAAATTTCTGTTACCAATTCCCAGGGTAGCATGGGGCGCTAGCCCTGGCACTTGGAATTTTGGCCTGCTGGAATTTGGGCCACATGTAGCGCCCCACGCTAGCCTGGGTGCTACACTGTGCCAATTTTCCATTTCGTTCTCTTTTTTCTTCAAATCATGCACATTTATCCCACATTTTCTCCGAGTGATTTCTACACATAAAAATACCACAAATTAGCACAAGTTATTACATTACACATCCGAAATCTTCGAAACATGAGTAAAATGCGAGGCAATATGCATATAAATATACATAATTTAAGGCGAATATCAACACCCTACACTTAGACTCTTGCTCGCCCTCAAGAAACGTAACTATAGTTACACCTCAACAACGTACATCTCACTAGGAAAGAGCAATGCAAATTTATTTTCAATCATACAATCTATGTTTGACTATAATCGATACCAGCAATCAAGCATGAATATACGAAATTCACATTCTTCCCGTTTTAAAATGCCCAAGTATACACAATGCAATTCAACCAATTCAAACAACCTATCCACAACCATCCTACCTCAAGAGCCGACATGTTACCACTAAGCACCATCAACTTGCGCACTCACCCAACAAGAGAAGTTTACAACACTACAAATCTGTCGGGAGATCAAGTGCCCTCACCAACAAACAAAAGAGTGAATATAGAAATAGTCCACACATTCAATTATAACGTTGAAGATAAATTAAGGACATCACACCACTAAATAAAAGTCACTCACTCTTGAAAAAGAAGTTCATGTGTATCTCGTGGTAGTGCCATAAGCTTGCCTGTAGTGTACATCTCCACAAATCTAAGCTAGCCAAGTCTAAGATCAATTAGGACTTTATGGGTTGTAATGTAGGATAAGGGACGGGTAGGATACACTTAAGAATAGTGAATAACCCTCCTAAGCACTTTAATACACTACACTCAAGAATCAAGCACATATTCTTCTCAACCAATTCACTCGCCACAACCCATACACAACATAACCCTAAACCCTATAGGCTCAAAGGGGCTAGCAACGTGAAAATTTTATTTGTAAGTGATAAACACATATATGATCAAGCAAAAAATGCCTACATCATCTCCTAAACTAGCACAACTTAATGATTTCGCTTCGATTAACATACGGGGCAAGTTCTAGACTACACAGGACAACATAAAAAATTACAAATCCTTACACACACATTCTACCTGGCTCAACCAAGATGGTTCTATTCAACTCTCAAGTCAAACAAGCATATACAATTGAAAATTTTTAAGTAATATTTCACTAGATGACATACAAGTCAAACAACTGAGAACAGGCATCACAGAGTAGGCTATTCATTTTACTTAGCCATTGCAATTCAAATCAAATATACAGGAAGACAAAGTGCATGCCAGCCTAATGTGTCAGCACTAAACATGTCAACAGGTATCTCAGAGCAACTCAGTTTTCTTCTAATCCTACTCCTAAAAAATAAAAATAAACACCTGGTTCAAACTACACCATTGGAAAAGAACCGGCGTCCAAAGAAAAACCAAGGGATACTACCTAACTATCCTAACAAAAACCAAAGAAAATCTTTTTGGTATTTTTTTTAATCGAACTTTAATCCATTAAAAAAAACTGTCCAAAAGATACATCATCGGAAAAAGTCCGAGCTTTTTTGATTTTTTTTTCTGTTTTTATTTTTTTCCTACTACTCTAAACTAGACTACTTCTAACTATGGGTTATAAAGAAAAATAATGATGAGAAAATATTTTCATACAATTAGACTCAGAAAGAAATTTTCCCATCCCACACCTATGACATGCATAGTCCTCGATGCATGATCATAGAGAAAAATATTAAAACAAGGATGGAAAATACTCCCTGAGACCCTCTAGGGCCTATATAGCAACATGATCCTCAATATTATGGGCCGGGATGATCCCACACTTAAGCTCAAACATGCTCCTCAGCTTCAACTTCGGGTACTCAGACTTCCCCAAATTTGCAAAATAAAAACAAACAAAACATAAAAATAAAAATAAAACTAATTAAAATACATGATGGGCTGCCTCCCAACAAGCGTCTTATTTATCATCACGGCACGACTCTGCTACTCTGCTCATGCTGGCGCTTTCATTTCCTCCTCTTTCCATGGGGTTTTGCCTTCTTGTGTGCTCTAGGAGGATCTCATCTTTCCTCTTTTACCTTTACACATTCAGCTCGCAGCACCACTTCTTCTAACACGATTTTCGTTTTCATGCCAGTAGGCTCCACATAAGAACTTTGCTCTATCACCTTTGATTCTACCACAAAGATCATGCACAAATTCTCATAATGCTTAGGAAGTAAGCGCCTTGTACACATTAAATATGATTTCTTCATTATTGATGGTAGGATAGAAACTCGTATTTTAGTCATAGTTTGCACTCTAATAGCTGCATTTTACTTGTGGTTGCGCTTAAATATTGGTGATTTTTGCATATTATGTATTTTATGCCTTGTATGAAATGATTTAGAGCTATTAAGATCATTTGGAGCTAATTTGACCAAGTTGAAGCCTTGAGGAAATCATGAACACCTTCAGTACAATGGAGTGTCAAAAGATGCAGTCTACTTAAGGGCATTTCCCTTTTCACTGAAGGATGACGCAAAGCACTGGCTTCGAAGCTTACCAACTAGGTTGATCTGAACACGGGAAGATATGACTAAAATATTTCTTGACAAATACTTAGCTGCAAAAATAGTGAAATTCAGAAGGGAAATCCACAATTTCTACCAGAAGGATACTGAAACGGTCTTCAAAGCTTGGGAAAGATTCAAAGAGATAGTGAGAAAGTGTCAGCATAATGGAATTGAATTGTGGATGCAACTCCAAGACTTTTGGGATGGACTGCCACCGTTCTTACAACGAACTCTGAGTGCTACAGTTGGAGGTCCTTTAATGAAGAAGACTCCTGAGGAGATTGTTGCAATTCTTGATGAGCTCTCTGAAGATGCTAACCAATGGCCTGATGAGTGTAATGATAGAAGAAAATCATCTTGGGTTCACCAGGTAGACTCTAACACATCAGTGCAAGCCCAGTTAGACACCATGGGCAGAGAGATAAGAAAGTTAACATTGGCCAAGGTACAGAACGAGCCGCAAGCAACATATGACTTTTGTGGAATGGGACACCCTACACATGAGTGTCACGCTTCAACCGAAGTAGTAAATGTTGTGGGGAGCTTTGACAGAGGCAACTACCAAAGTGAAAACAATTTTAACTCCATGGGACAAAGGCACCCGAGTTTTTCTTGGAGTTCACCCGGTAGTAGTGGAAACGCATGGCAGCAAAATAACTCCAGACCTTAGGGACAGGGAGCTCCAGGTTTTCAAAAACACCAAATACAGCAATATCATCCTCCACAGTCTAATCAGCCTAGCATGGAAGATCTAATAAAGGCCTTTATTATTGAGACATATGAAGGCTTGAAACCCATGTCACAACTATCAGAGAACAGGTCACGACCATTCAAAACTTGGAAAGACAGGTGGGGAAACTAACTAATCTATTGTATGAGAGGGTTCTAGGAATTCTCCCTGTTGATTTAAAAGAGATAATTCTTTGAGGAGTGGGAACGAAATGGAGTATCCCATAGCAAAACAAAAGGATGAGTTAATTGAAGGACAGGTCGAGATTGTGGAGGAGCAGAAAAATGGCAACATTCAAAAAGGTGATATGAGTATGGATGATGGTCTGAAGAAGAAGAAGAAGGGAAGACTAGAGCTTAGAAAAAGAAGAAGATGAGAATGCAATAAATGAGGAGATTGAAGAAAGTAAATATATACCCGCTCTACCTTTCCTGCAGAAGCAGAGAAGAGAGAAGCTGGACAAACAATTCGGGCGCTTTCTAAATGTGCTCAAGCAGGTGCATGTAAATATACCTTTCACAGATACCAGCTTATGCAAAAATTTTGTAGGAGATATTGTCAAAAAAGTGAAAAGTAGAGGAGACATCGGTTGTCAAGCTCATAGAGCATTGTAGTGCCATTCTGCAAAACAAGCTCCCTCAAAAGTGTTGAGATCCAGGGAGATTTACTATATCTTGCTCTTTGGGAAGTACTAAGTTTGAAAAATATTTGTGTTATTCAGATGCTTCTATTAACCTTATGCCTTTGTCTATTTTCAGGAAATTGGAGTGAGAGATTGGTGAAATCAGGTCGATACCTGTGCCCTTCCGGTTGGCAGATCAGACACAACATACCTGAAAGAATAGTGGAAAATGTGCTAGTTCGGGTGGACAAATTTGTGTTCCCTGTGGACTTCATTGTGGTGAACATGGAGGAGAATAGGGAGGTCCCGCTGATTCTAGGGAGATCCTTCTTGGCTATTGGCAGAGCAATTCTGGACATTCAAGGAAGGAAGCTCATACTCAGAGTGGGGGGAGAAAGGGTGATCTTCAAGTTGGAAAGAGCAATGAGGGCTCTAAAGGAGAAAACTGGAGAGAGTAAAACTGATAAGTGTGAGGTTTACCCAAAGAAGGTCGAAAAGAAGCTCTCAGCATGGATGTGTGCACTGGGTCGGGAGTGCAAAGGAAATCCCGACTTCAATTTCAGACCCTGATGAATCGGGGGAGTTCCTTTATCTCTTGATTTTTATTTGTGTGTCATGGGGATATGCCACAATTTAAAGTGTGGGTGAGGGATGTAAATATGTACAAGTGTGTTTGCTTTCTTGGTATTGGTTGAAGAAATTTTTTTCTTGACTTTTTCCGACGATGAATTTCCTTGATTGTCTTCTTGAGGGATCAAAGTCGAACAAAAAAATATATTTTTTATTTTCTCTTAGGTACTGTAACAATTACCCCTTGATTTTTCTTTGTGTCACGATTTTTTTTCAAGGGTTTTGCTTGAACCGGGTGTAGTTAGTTATTCTTTTGTTGGGAAATTTGAAGTCTTGTGCTATGGTATTAAATGGAGGCAATTTTTGTGACTTTGTTGTGCTTTGAGAGTGGTGAATGCCTTAGTTGTGATGCCTAGGCTCAGTTCTTGACGCGTTTATAAGTGCCTTAAATTATTTGATTTTCACTTTGCTTAACTGCTTTGACTAGAGAGTCGGGATAGATCCGGTCCTAAGTGAGTTATGTGCCGACGTGTGTGAGAGATTTTGTTGTTATTTTGTGCATGTCAGTTGATGTCTAGAACTTGCCCCGTGTGTTAGCAAAGAAAAATAGTAGTCTTGTTCAGCCTAGGAAGTGATATAGTCATTTCGGTGTTGATCCAAATATATGCCTTTTACCCACCTAATTGTTGTGTATCGTAGTTAGCCCCTTTGAACCTGTAATCCTACTTCTTTGACAATTATACTGCAAGCATGATCCTTGTTTGAATTGACTATCTGTTTGAACCTTCTACCTTTCTTGAGAACTTGATTTTGTTATGAGCCTGTAAAAGCTAAGTTGAGGTATGGTCGAGTTTTTGATTGGAACTATTGAAAAAAGATAAAGGTGCATTGTTTGAAAAATTATGAGAGCCAGTTGTAGGGAGTTGAAAGAAGAGCAAAGTGAGTTTGCTTGGAAAAAAATCAGAACTTAGTAAAGAAAAAAATTAATTCCTTGCTAGTGGTAGTTCTCATCTCGGTTGTGCTTAATGATATTGGGAGCTTGATGTAGTTATATTATGAAGGTTGGGGTTTGGTTCAACATAAATATGAGGTTTGAATTGTTAATGTATATGTACTAAAGTTCTCAGGGAGGTGTAGTCACTATTATCTATATGTATCCTGCCCGTCCCGCAACCTACATTGCAACCAAAATAAAGTCCTACTTGATCCTTGACTGAATGAGGTCAAATTAGTAGAGTACTACACTATGGGCAAGCCTATATTACATTTTCTGTGGCGTATGAATTTTATTTCTGAGACTGGGTTAATTCTTTCTATCTTGATTTCCTATTTGTTCTTGAATTTTATTGTGTGTGGAACTACTCTCTATCTTTGGTGTGAGGGCACATGATTTGCGAAGGAAAGGTAATGTCTTTGGCCTCTGTGTTAGAGTAAGTGAGCGGATTTTTGAAAAATACGTGGTGCTTTTCAGTCGAGCCTTGAGGCTAGTATGTTATGATAGGGTGCTTAGTATGCTTTAAAAATTCTTGGCATGATGCGTTAGGGATGTTGTCTGATGAGAAGGTCATCTCTATGTGAAGTGCAGTTTGATTGCTCGAGGACGAGCAATGATTTAAGTGTGGGATGTTGATAGTAGGCTAAAAACCCGTATTCTAGTCATAATTTGCTCTCTAATCACTGCATTTTACTTATGGTTGAGCTTAAATAATGGTGATTTGTGCTTATTATGTATTTTATAACTTGTAGGAAATGATTCCAAGCTATTAAGACCATTTGGAGCTAATTTGAACAAGTTGCAGCTTTGAAGTATGAGTAAAAGCCCAAGAAATTAAGTCGGGATCACGTTTGGGAGTCGAGGACCAAGTCTAGATGTTAAAAAGTGGGAAAAAAGATTGCAATAAAAATGCACTACTGCGCCGCACCATGCGCCCTGGGGCGCTAGTGCAAAGCTCCTGCATAGTGTACTCTGAACTTCTCCACAGGCGCACCGCATGGGGCGGCGCGCCGTGCACCGCACATGTGCAAATTTTAGAGAGTATTTCTCCTACTTTGGCTTGGGAAGGATAGTTTCGTCCTGGTCCGTTCCTACATTGTATAAATACACCAAAATATGATTTTTAGGCGACTTTTTAACCTTGGAAGCTTTGGGAGAGCATTGGCGGCTACAAGACACAAGATTTCATCATCTTTCCATCAATTCAATATGGGAGTTTGGATTGTAATATTGGATTGATGTTTTCTTACTCTGTTAAATATATTTTTCATGACTTTCTCCATATCTATGGAGTAGTTTACCTTAGGGTTTGACATGATTTGGTGACTTGGTTGTTGTTTATTGATTTGACTACTTTAAATTGCTTGAATTTATTGGAGGAGCTTTAATAGAGCTGTGATTTTTTTCTTTATAGTGTTTAATCGAAAGAGGAACATCTTATTGAATATCATTGGAGCGTATGCCTCAGCTTATTTTGATGATTCTTTGAAGTAATCGAGAAAGCTTTTTTGAGTTACCGTTTAGATTAAGATTGAGAAATATTCGCGAGAAGTTTCTCCTAGATCAGTCCTACCAATAGATTCTTGCAAGTTTCACCACACTTCACATTAGTTTATTTGAAAGATTTAGATTTAATCGAGAGAGGAGTCGGAATCTAAAGAATAAGCTAATCACCTATTGAATTTGCAAGAATCGATAGAACCTCAAGAGTAAAATATAACAGTATCATATCCAGAATAGCAGTCTTGCACCTATCATGTCAACACCCTTATTTCTCATTTTGATATGAAACCAACTCTACTAATCTCTAGTTCTTTACAGTCAATTGTCAATTGCTTTACTTTAGCAGTTAATCATAGTTCGTAATCATTCCAAATCAAGTTGTGATCATCCCGAATAGCAGTTAACCCAGAAATTACTTGAACATTGTTTAAATCTAATCCCCGTGGAGACGATAATCATAACTATACTATCTTTGACTAGCGAGCGTCAATTTCGTGTTGTGTTTTACGCTCGTCAATCATGCATTCTAATCTTTAGCTTCCCTCCCTAACATCAATAAGTTCCCCTCTTGTGGCCAAGAATGGCTGCCCCAAAATCATTGGAACTTCCTCATCGACCATATAGTCAAGAATAATGAAATCAGTGGGAAAGATGAACTTCCGTCAGGCACTGCTAATGACCGGTCTGCTAGTTGTAGAGTTATAGTAGTAGTCCTGGGAGCTCCAAGATCGAGCTGCTTGAACATTGATAGTGGCATCAAATTAATGCTTTCTCCCAGATCGCAAAAGGCTCTACCAACCTCGTATTTTCCAATCTCCAAGAGGATTGTAAAACAATCTGGATCCTTCAACTTAGGCGGGAACTTACTCTGTACTCTACCACTGCACTCCTCAGTGGGTGCAGTCGTTTCAAACTCTGCCAACCTCCTTTTGTTAGCCATAATATCTTTGATAGACTTAGCATATTTTGGGATTTCACGTAACACATCAGCCAATGAGAGATTCAATTGAATGTGGCTCAGCATATCAAGAAATTTGTTGAACATCCTGTCATCACTTTTCTTCTTCAATCTTAGTGGGAAAGGAAGTGGTGGCCTTGCAACAAGAGTCTTTTCACTTTCTTAAGTTTCTTTCTCAGCTTTTCCCACAGTTTGAGGAACTAGTTCAACTTTAGGAGTGACTTTTCTTTCTTTCTCTTTGGGACTTCTTCTAATTCTCCGTCATTCCTCAAAGTCACAGCATTTACCTGAGGATTCTTATCTATATCATTAGGAAGGGCCCCTGTAGGTCGAGTATTTTTTTTTGTGCAGCCAAATGCCCAATCTGCCTCTCTATATTTCGGAATTCAGTCCTCAATTGCTGATTATCTGTTCGAAGTTGTTGATTATCAAGTAAGAGCTTCTTTAACAACTCATTAGTAGTATCCTCTGCTTGTTGTGGTAGAGTCTTTGGTACATTGAAATTTCCTTGAGGTCTGTTACTATTCTGATTACGCCCCAAGAGAAGTTGGGATGGGTTCTACAGTTTATTTTATAAGTGTTCCCATGCTGAGTATTCTGGTTCATCGGACCCTTGTTGTGCTGCCCCACATAATAAATGGATTCAGGATTCAATGGACAATGGTTACTCGGGTGGCTTTCTCCACATATCTGACAACATATAGACATTTGTTACACCTGCTGCATTTGTTGCGCTTGTTGCCTCGTCATCTTATTTACCTGATTGGCTAACTTTGCAATATCTGCTCTCATGGCAGAGAAATCATCAAGATCAATAACACCTGCTGCCTTTTGTTTAAGTGTTCTCCATGGTTCCCCATCTCCTTGCTATTGTTATCATTAGTCATGAAATTGTTCGGTAGGATTTGGATTTCAGTGTACTGCATAGCCATGCATCTACCTCCACAGGTTAAATCAAGATTCATCTTGGATGCTTCGTCTAACACATCAACAAAAGTATGACCCAGGACTTCATCAGTCTGACAGTGATGTGGGCAATCTATGAGTAGCTTTTTATATCTCTCTCAAGCTTGAAGTAGAGTCTCACTTTTTGTTGAAACCCCAAAATTTGACTTCTCAGTGACTTTGTTTTCTTTGTGGGAAAGAATTTGATAAGGAATTTCAGTGCTGGATCATCAAATGTTCGGATTGAGTTAGCTAGCTCTTTGTTCAACCACTCCTTTGCTTCCCGCAACAGAGAAAAGGGAAACAAAGTCAGTCTGACATAGTCCTTGGGGACGTTCGGGTAGTTGTATGTATCTATAATCTCCAAAACATTATGTATGTGCCTCTAGGGATCTTCACTTTACAACCCCAGAAATAGCCCTGTGGATTTAATCAGTTGCACCATGTACTGTTTCAGCTCAAAGTGCTCAGTTATATCAGGCTTCACGATAGCCTGACACGAGACTAGGCCTTGCAGCCTCAATCATCGGTCTTTCTTCATTTTCTGCCATCTCAATTGGTTGTGGTTGGACTACAATACCCAACTTTGCAATTCTTGCTCTTTATTCCACCTTCCTCCTTAAACTGTAGAAGAGTCTTTCAGGTTCAGGATCAGGGGGAGCAAGGTTGTTCAAATTGTTGTTTCTTCTTAGCACTCTAGGTGAACACATGTAGAGTCAGAAACAGTCAAATAAATTAACACTAGAACAAAACTAAATAAAAACTAATTTCAGACAAATAGCTAATTTCTAAATCCTCGGCGATGTCGCGAAAAACTTATTAGGTCCAAATGCACATGCAAGTATACGCGGTCGACAAGTAATAAAGTGATAAGAAAGTATCGTTCCCACGAGGATTTGTGATTAACTATTTTCCAATCTAAGCTATTTATATATTTAATGCTCAAGTGAGTGTGAAAAAGATGGTTATGAGTTTTATAACTAAATTACTACGAACTACTAAGCAAGTAAGAAAATAAGATCGCAAGTAGAGCAAACAGACACTTGGGAAGAATTCAATGAGATGGAGATATTCCAGGGTTATAGGATTAACGTCTATCCTATTGCATTTTTCAGGTTGATGCAATCACTTGACTTATCTAATTAGTTGATTAGTAGAATTTATTATGCTCACGAAGTTATTTCGACGCTTCGCACGTCTATTCAAGCCAACCTAAGACTATATGTCTAAAAAATCAAACCTGACAAGAATGCATGTATATTTCCTGCAAAAATAATCAAGTAAAGTAACTAGAATATGTTTATCCTAATCATGAATCTATTCTCCGATGCCCGGATTCAAGAACTTACTCTATTCAATCCTATATGCAATTTATAGTTCCAACTTTCGAGATCAACTATAAATTCGTAGAGAGTACTCTATTGTTAGTTACACAATATATAATTAAATAAATTAATTAATATGATAAAATCAAATAATGAGGTTCGTAGCCACTCATGTTCATAACAATAATCTAAATATCATTTTTAAACATAAAAGCTATGAATACTAGATGAAGGATGGAAGAATTGATGAATTCTGTGCTGCCGAGTGTTCCGTACTTGTATTTTTCTCTCAAAGTCGCTTCTCCCCCTACAAAATAGGTTTAGGTTTTCTTCTATACGTGTTGGTCGTTTTGGGGTCGAAATAACCAAGTCCCGAGCGAAATAGAATATCTCAAACTGTTTTGGTTAATTTAAAGGGGAAGTTTGATAGAAATACAAGACTAGTGATAATTAATTGATAAATCACCAGGCTTAATTAATCAATATATATTGTTAAGTAGACTTATTTGTGTGTAATCCTCAACATATACGACGCATTAGCTCAACTAACGAGACAGACAACTTAAAAGCCATACCATTACCACCCTCTTGCCAAGAGGGTCAACTTGTGATTCAATGGTAAGCTAACTTGAAGGTGGAAAACACCACAACTTCTAAAAGAAATATTTGCGTGTTTTCTTATTGCATGTGTCCAAGAAAGTGACTTCACGTGTTTCAAAATAGCCTCAAATATCAACAATATGTGTTTTTTCATTTTTCAACTACAAAATTCTTTGTTTCTGTAATCCTTAAAAAATATTGCGAGGTGTGTGTCGAATCCTCTAATATATATATATATATATATATATATATATATATATATATATATATATATATATATATATATATATATGAGGATTTGATACGAGTACGACAACATAATTGAGTTCCGGGTAACATAGACAAAATCACAAGAAAGAAAGCCATGGCAGGCAGAGTTGGGAAAGGTGGAGCACCCATTGTCTAGACTAAAATTCCTATTTTAGGACATGAGCTAATTGTTAACAAAAATCTGGGCCACAAAAAATGCCTAAGCAAGTGTAATGAAAAAGAAAAAAGCACAAAAAGCGTTCCTATATAGTTACCAAATGGAACTAGCTAGAGTATACCCTGCAAAAGTTTTATCTTTTGACTAGGTTTCTTATTAGACGATTAGATCAGACGTGACCATGAGTTCTTCTTTCAATCAAGTTTTGTTTTGTTTATTTTCTTTTTTGGATTTTTTGTCGGTTGTTTCATCTTTACCTAAAGTATTTGGGTGCACATAATCGAATGGCTTTTGGGGTTGTCAATCTTTGTATTTTTAAGGACAATTTTACAAGAGGTAGGAACATCTATTGATCCTACTTTTGTTTTCTTCTCCCTTTTTCCCAATTCTTTATCTTTTTTTTCTTCTTATGGCTGTGGAGTCAATAGGTGTGTGCTTTAAATTCCATTAAAACAATAGCCTAAATCAACTTGGAAACATGGTGTGGTTATGGTTGCCAAAAAGCCACTTGTGTATTTGTTGTTTCTTGGCCTTTGTTTATTCCTAAGTGAAATCATTGAAGTTTTTTCTTGTGTTAAAAACATCAATGACACATATATCACTCCTTGCTCCTACCATTTTTCATTAAGGAAAAAGTTTGTCAAAAAATCTGCCCGTTAGGGCATTTAAAATGTAGCCATTTCTCTGCCAAAATAGCCGTTGGCTATTTACAAAATAGCCATTTAACCCTCCAACTTTGTTTTAACCCCAAACTTTTTATAATTACACTTTTCCCTATTTTCAACTATAAATACCCCCACTATTTCATTTTTCTCACAAAATCATCAATCTGTCTCTAATTTTCTTTTATAATTGCTTAATTTATTGTTGCAATTTGTGAAAAATTGTGAAGTTGGTGAATTGAAGTCTTCAAGTCTTCAACGATAATTAATTTTCAATAAGTTGTTCGTCAATTTGGTAAACTCGTTCCAACTCTTAAGTTTTAATATTATAGTTTTGTTTGTTTTACTTACTTTGTATTGCTTGATTAATTAAGATGACTTATTCCTTAAAAAAAATATTTAGTAAAAATAAGAGAAAATCCAAGAGTGGTGAATCTAGTGGCCAATCTATTCCTCCTCCACTTCCCCCGGCTCCCCGACCCAAACCCCATAACTGTCCTACACCTGCTATTCTTGATAGTGATAATAGTTTATTACAATTTACTGAGAGTCAATTTTTGCATAATGTTGGAGTTGGTGAACAATTAAACAATGAATATATAATGCTCATTATGGTAATCCAACTATTGATGAAAATGATGAGGAAGAAATAGATTTTGATGAAACGCAACCGGATGATGATACACCCACTAGTCTTGCTCCTAAAGTTAACCCAACTAATGATAATCCAAATGATGCCCCGTCTGACCCTCCTGTTACTACCCTTACTTTTTCTAGACAACGTCCAAACAGACAGAAACATCTATTGTTTGACCTTTTTTTACTCAACTAATCCCACAAAATAGGCTAAGTATAAAACTTGTGGCAAGGAGTTAGCTTTTAAATATTTTGACGGGGGGAGGGGGACGGGAACTTTGAAAAGACACATATTGATACACCCTCAAGATAAAGCCAAATATCTTCGTATGAAAGCCTTGGCCGAGGGGTCAAGTTTGCCTACTCCTAGCCAGGTTGACCCTAGTACCGGGTCTAATCAATTTCAACTGAGCATTAACACTATTACCGATGGTATTTTATATTATGATCCAAAAAAAGATCGGGAAGAATTGACAAAAATGGTTACTGTTATGTGCTTACCCTATAGTTTTCCTCACTTTGTGCATTATATTAGAAAATTTTGGAATCCTACTTATAAAGGTTTTTCTCGCACAACCGTAAAGAGCGATATTTATAAATATAAAAATGAATATGAACAATCTTTGTGCTATTTATTTACTCATATAAATTGTCGTGTTGCTATTACAACTGATATTGGTAGAAGCGGTAATGATTGTGATTACCTTACTGTTACCAGTCATTGGATTGATGAGGAGTGGATAATGCAAAAGCGCATTATTGCTTATAGAATAATTAATTTACGTCCCACATGACAGTTTATTGCTGGCACAGTTACGGATATTTGTAGATATTTTTGCATTATTGATAAAATCATGTCAGTTTCAATGGATAATGCTACCGTAACACAAATGTTGTAGCTTTGCTTACCACTACACTAAATCCTGCATTTAGTAACATTTTTCATGTTAGATGTATTTGTCATATTTGCTATTTAATTGTAGGTGATGGTATGAGAATTTTAAATGTTGAAGTTGAAAAGGTTAAAATGGCTCTTAACTGGCTTTTTATTTAAACCGTAGAAGTAGACTTAGAGAATATTTTAAAAGATGCGATGAATTTGGCCTAAGAGAAAGAAAGGTTTCTAAACCTTGTCCAACTAGATGGAATTACATGTATGAAAGCTTAGTTGTTGCATATGAATATAGAAACCCCATAAACTCAACGTTTAATGCTCATGTAAGTGATGGTGAAGAGCACCTTACAAATGCGGAGTCGGCTAATGTTAAAATGCTTGTAGATTTTTTAGAAAATTTTCATATTGCTACAAATGAATTTTCTGGGCAATATTATCCTACTATTTCTAACTGTTTAGTTTATATTGCAGAACTTGCAAATTTGTTTGCTTATTTTACAGAGGGTGGGGAAATTTATGTACAAGCTATTGATTCTATGAGAAAAAAGTTTAAAAAATATTTTTTCCCTATTCCCCCTATTTATGGTGTTGTTGCCTTGTTAAATCCTACTATGAAATTAGGAGGTCCTCAATTTTGGTATGAAACTATTTATAATGGTTTAGCACTTGAAGAAGATGAGTCTAAACTTCCAGAAGTAATAGCCTCAATTAAAATAAATGCTCAAACTATTTATAATGATTATCAAGTTGCATTAGATCAGCTAGACCAAATGTTCCAACTCCTTCTTCTTCTGATTCTAATCATCTAAAAGAACTGCGGGAGTAAGAGCACTTACTGGTTGGGCTGGGTTCAGGGGTTCTCAAGGTTCTAGTACTAGTGATTTTTCACAACTAAATGAGCTTGAGTTTATTTGTCACAGGGAATTGAGGAAGTGAATCCCGACGGATCCTTTAATATTTTGGAATGGTGGAAGGACAAAGAAAAATACTTTCTGATTCTTTCAAGGATGGCCCGAGACATTTTAACTATTCAAGCTTCAACAGTGGCATCGGAGAGTGCTTTCAGTCAAGCAAGACTTCACTAGGTGATTATAGTGCGTCTATGAGGGAGAGCTTGGAAAAATCAGTACTTTTCAGAGATTGGATCCGTTCGGAAAGAAGAAATTTTGGACTTGCTGAATCACAACCAGAGGTAGACGAAGCTTACGAAGAAATGCTAGCTGAACTTGCGGAGGATTCTGCTTCGCCCGGAAGCGGTGATGACCAAGCTTCTTTTCCGTCACCACAAACGGAAATTCCTCCGGACCTTAATGGATTTATGAAGTTTGTAAGAGATACCATGTAAATTAATCTGTAACTTATATTTTGGCACATCTTGATTAGTTTCTTTTTCTTCTCAATGGTGGTATTAGCACCTTGTTGTGCTCATTCCATAAGGGGGAGGGGAGGAGGGGAGGGGGGAGGAAGACTAAGAAAGATATTGTCATGTTTTGTTAATGCTATAATAAAAATTGTAACGCATTGCCTTAGATATTTTTATTACCGTCTTTTCTTTTCTAACTTCTATAAAAAAAAATTAAAAAAATAGAAAGTTTATCCGTTGGACCCACTTAAGCCAGGGACCGGCCTACTTAGCCCGAAACTATTAGTTCGTTGTCCTGGTCTCGGACTGGTTCTTACAAAAAACCCGTGAAACCCGGAACCACTTAGGACCGGCTCACTTAGGACCGTTTAGTACCGAGCCCGGCCCACTTGCCAGCCCTACTGTCAAGGATTTGGATTTGCCCTTGATGGTTTTCGTGAAATCAAACTTGTTACTATAAATATCATTGCTATGCTATGACAGGATTTTCTTGAATGGTTTGCTTATTATTATATTCATTATTATCATAGACCTAATAATGTAAGACTGTATATGTCATATTTAATTTCACGCGGGTATTAAAAATTTGTGTTAGCACTTGTTATTGTACCATATTTACCTAAATTTTAACTTGTCGTAAAGTAGTTATAAATTATACCAGATGATATATTAACAATCATTCTCCTTTTGGATTAATAAATCCGTACATGACCTTAAAAATATTGACCTTATAAGTCCTCAACTCCCCCTTCTCTTTGTAGGCAAAGCCTTTGATATATTTTCCTTTTACCTTACTCGTTAATTATATTATATTATACCGGGAAAAAACTTTTTTGTACCAAGGGGATAGGTCTATGCATTCTCTCTACCTATTTGTTATGTTCGAACAACTCAAACAAAGAAGAGTCTAGTCCGGCATGAAGTACAACGTGCCTAGTCTGCTTCTGGCTATGAGCCCGTTTGGCTTAGCTGATTTAGAGTAGCTGATAAGCATTAGGTGCTGAAAAGTACTTTTAAGTGCTGAAGCTGATTTAAAAAATAAGCAGTTACGTGTTTGGATAAAAGTGCTGAAATTAATAATAAGCAGCTGAAGAACTGGGTATACAAAGAGTTTTGTTCTAAAAAGAAGTATTTTAGGGATAGAATAGTAAATATTTTGGTCAAACCTAAAGTGCTTATAAGCTGAAATTTGATAAGTTGGGGGAGACCAACTTATGGCTTTTGGCTTATTTTTGGCTTATAAGCACTTAACTTATAAGCACTTTTAATTTTACCAAACGCGTAGATAAGCCAAAAAATGCTTATAAGCCAGTTTGACCAGCTTATAAGCTTAGCCAAACAACCTCTAAGTCCAAAAATAGTGCCCTATAGCGCCATCAAGACAATCTTATCACGATTACAAATTTGTGCAATTATAGTAGATTAATATGTTATTTCACAATTAAGTCTAAGGTGAAATATAATTCGATGTGCTATGACGCCTTTCGAAGATATTAAGTATACTTTCTTTTCTCTTTTTTCTGCAAAAAACACAAACCCAAAATTATTCAACATAGCTGGAGAGCAAGAAACATTAAGAGGAGTATACCTTTTTAATTTAGAAATAACTAATTTTGGTTGTAGTGAAGGTAACATAGTGGACAAATCCCTCCTACTAGTAGTACTACAGTAATTATATTGATACGATATATCTTTGCCTTTGTGGTGTAGTACACAGTTGCAAGTGTCCTGGTAATATACGTACCATGCTTTCCTTTGTACATATTATATGGGTCAAAATCTGATTAAGGAAACCTGGCACAAGGATAAATTACCAAGAGACAATTGCGTCGAGGTCGTACACAAGATTAAAGGAATTTACTGGCGAACTGTAAATCGAGGCCGAGGTCGAACGTTCAAGCCAGCAAATAACGGCTAGTTTGTAATAAGATATTTAGGAAAATATTTCATTGAATATTCTCTGCATCTGTACTTTAGGTTAGGTTGGAGGCATGTCTCATATAAATAGAAAGGTAGAGAGAAGAAAATTGACATGTAATATTCTATATGATAAGAACTCTCTTGAAAAGTTGACTCTCAAGCATAATACAAACATTATATTTCCAGGAGATTCGATTTGTTGTTTATTCCACATTGCTCGCATCAGATCCGAGAAAGCTTCTTATATTCCCATATCCATTTGTCTTACATCATTATCGGAGAGAGGAATCATCCACCTCATTCAATATTGGGTGAATCATTCTCTCTATTTACATTTAGTGTCATTTAACATATTTATTGCTTATCATTATTCTCCTCTCATATATGATCGTATCATTTAATTTACATCTCATTAAATCAGTTTTAACGCACCCCCACATTATCCGCATAAACACATTTCAGATCTAGAAATTATTATCTTTAACTAGGTTTTTACCCGTTATCTTCTTATATAATACTAGTATTAGCACCCGCGCAGATGCGCGAACACTAACCATGTTAAATATTTGAGTTATTTGGATTATACGTAAAAAAAATCTTAAAATTTGAACCTTCTCGATAAATATGGATAATCATTGGATATTAATTAAGAAACACTACATGAAAATGATTAAACATTTCTCAAATCTCCTAGTTATAATTCTATTTTTCTCTTTTAGTACCATTCTCGCCGGTGTCATTGGATCCAAAAAATAGTCACGAAGCAAAATAATAACTCATATTTATGGCAAAACAATCAAAGGTTGAGACTATGAAGGACTCTTTGGGTACAATTTGACTCTTTTACAACTGCTTGAATTCTTATTTCGTGTGTTGATATTTTCTAAAATTCTTTCTATTTATATTTTAGGTTTCTAAAACTTTATTTTTCAATAATACTCTTTTATAACAATGTAAGTGAAAATATTATCCTTAATTCAAAACTCATTTTAGTCGGCTATCTAAATTTAAAAAATTCTTTAGCCAGTGATTTTCTTTCTAGTATGACTCCATTTTGATATTTGACATTAACCATGTTAAATATGTGAGCTATTTGAATTATATGTAAATAACCTTAAAATTTAAACCTTCTAGATAATTATGGATAATCGTTAGATATTGTTTATGAAACACTATATGAAAAAAGGCTAACTTTTTCTTAGATCTCATAGTTGTATTGGGAAAAAACTAAATTTATATTGAAGGTGACATGGCATGACACGTGGACTGGTCAAATGGTCAAAACATGATGATCAATTGAGGGGCACGGGCGATATCAGATACGAAAAGAAGAGAGTTAAATAGGCACGAGATGCTATTCAAATGATATGAGTCTCGTATCTATTTAACTTAATTAAAGCCAGGAGGTCAGAAGGAATTGAAGATATGAATCTGATAGCATAAAGGAGTCTAAATTCGGTATTAAATGTCAAATACGTTAGCGAATCAGCATTGAATAGGAATGATTGTGTAACGTTTCATTTAATGTCATTTAATGCTCATAATTTCCTCTTTAATACGGAGACATTATACCTTTTTCTAGAAAAATCAACTATAAAAGGAGGAGATCTCAGCATTTGTAAGGACACGAAATATCATTGAGATTACATTGAAATACAAACTTATTTACTGCTTTCTTATTCTCAAAATTTTCTTATTCTTTTTTTCTCCTGATTATCAGTAACCCACTCTTAATTTCTAGTTTTAACCGAAATTCTATTTTTTGGTTAAACAAATTGGTTTCGTTACCGGGAATCTGATAATCAAGCATATCTTAATCTAATTTTCTTGATTGCATCAATCATGTCGAACAACAATGACAACATTCAAGGAAACCCAGAAATTCAGACAGTCCAACAACTTCAGGGAGATTCCCCTCAAGGCTCTCCACGAGGTTCTCCACGAGGTTCCCCACGACGATCTCATGAAGGCACTCCTGATGGATCTTATACAGANACTAAGTACACATCAGCTTTGGTTGACATATAACCTCAAACAAGCTACTGCTCTCCATACGAGGGGACCAACTTGAGCCAGACAAATTTTGAAAAAACGACAGAAATCAAGAATGACAGGGTCAATAGTAGGAATAAATCCCAAAGTAAAGGGATAAGTGTAAACGAAAGAAAAGCCAACCCTATAAGAAGATATTCTTTGATGTGGAGTAGGAATAACTATTTGGGTGTCACCTCTCCAACGACAATCTCTTCGAATAATTTGAATCAAAGGTTCAGTAATTAAAGAGGGATATTTATCAGCTCTCTCTAATTTAATCACTTGGTCACGAAGGGATTCTTTGTCATGTTCGAAAGACAAATCCGTTGGCACAATTTCTTCAACCAGAGGCTCTTGGTTGGACTCAGAAGGTTCTTTGCCCTTAGAAGAAGATTTGTTAGAAAGAGAGCCTCTAGAGATGTTGCCAGAACTAAAAGAAGGAATGATGGAACCAGAGGTACCACCACGAACCGACCCTGTACCACGAAGCACACCTCCTCTACCTCTTCTATATCTAGCAGGAGCATTGGGGAAACTATCAAGAATTGGGACTCTTTTAGGGTTAGGATCCGAAGACGACATAGTGAGAAGATATAAACAGAAGGTATGAACTGAAGAAGAAGTGAACAAGAGTAAATAGCAAGAAATTTGGTAAAGTAAATAGCAAGAAATTTGGTAAAAAGCTTGTGAAGAAGAAGATAAAGGAAAGAGGGGGCAAGTTTATATATAAACTCAACCGTCGATAATTAAGAAGTGTAATGATGGAAAGCCTATAATAAAGGCAACTATTACTTCGTGAATAGTGGAGTTAAAAAAGCCTTAGAAAAAGGCTGCAAAATCGCAGAACTAATGAGAAGGTGACACGTATATGGTGCATTAAATAGAAGAGACAATTGAAGCGTCGACACTGTCATAGCATTGATTATGGCAAAAATTCCCTTTTTAATGAAGATCCACTTCCCAAATATTTAATTGATAAATAAATGGAAAGTGGAGGGACTATCTGTATTGGGAAAAAACTGAATTTATATTGAAGGTGACGTGGCATGACACGTGGACTGGTCAAATGGTCAAAACATGATGATCAATTGAGGGGCACGGGCGACATCAGATACGAAAAGAAGAGAGTTAAATAGGCACGAGATGCTATTCAAATGATACGAGTCTCGTATCTATTTAACTTAATTAAAGCCAGGAGGTCAGAAGGAATTGAAGATATGAATCTGATAGCATAAAGGAGTCTAAATTCGGTATTGAATGTCAAATACGTTAGCGAATCAGCATTGAATAGGAATGATTGTGTAACGTTTCATTTAATGTCATTTAATGCTCATAATTGCCTCTTTAATACGGAGACATTATACATTTTTCTAGAAAAATCAACTATAAAAGGAGGAGATCTCAGCATTTGTAAGGACACGAAATATCATTGAGATTACATTGAAATACAAACTTATTTACTGCTTTCTTATTCTCAAAATTTTCTTATTCTTTTTGTCTCCTGATTATCAGTAACCCGATTTTTTCTCTTAATTTCTAGTTTTAACCGAAATTCTATTTTTTGGTTAAACAATAGTGATAATTTTGTTTTTGCTCCATTCTTATTGGTGTCATTGGAACCTAAAGATAGTCACAAAGCGAAATATACTCGTACTTATGAGCTCTGGCAAAGCACAAAGGTTGGCACAATATGAACGATTCTTTGGTTACGATGTAACTCTTTTACTACGACTTGAATTCTTATTTGGTATGCTATTGTGTTTTAAAAAAATAATTCTATTTTGCAATTTCAATTTTAAAACATTATATATATTTCAATGATGATTATTTTGATAATGATGCAAGTGAAGATATTATCCTTAATTTAAAATTCACTTTAATCGGCTATCTAAAAATTTAAATGGTTCTCTGGCCGGTGAAATTTTATTTCAGTATGACTCCATCTTGAGTTTATCGATATCTCTAGCCACAGGTTTTAAATTTTGAATACCCTATACATATACAGATTTTTTGTTCTTTGAATCATTAAATGTTAGATTAATTGATTGTTATTATATAACATTGCATATATGTCTTAAAATTGCCAAGCAGTTTTTTCTCGATAACGTACTTGGCTTAACTCAATGCAAACTACTTAAATTACAATTAAATTCAAATTCGAATATCATATCAGTTTGTTAGTAATAGTGATTTTTTAAAAACGATACACAATGTAAATAAAAAAATATTCTAAGATATCCTTATCTTATAATCTATGTATTTGAGTTGAAAAAAATATTTGAAATCGATTAGATCGACTTTCAAATTTTTTACGCTCAACAAAGATGAAACAGAAGAAGAAATTCGTTGTCGTCTCTTATTTTTGGTTTTTAGATTATTGATACATTTTTTCTATATTTACTTCCTTTTATCTTATTTTTTATGTTTTTCTTTCTTTTGTTACACAAAATTAATTTATTTCGTAATAAAAGGATGAGTTTTTAATAGAAACTACATAAGAACTTTATTTATATTTTTAGTCTTTGGTTGAAATTCTGTCATATTTTTCTTTTGGCTTTATCTTATCAACCTAAACAGGTACTCACCCAACCATTTAAATTGAAAAATTGAGGATGTGTAATTTATACATAATTCATATATAACAGGTGTATAATCGTGTGTAATCGATATATCATCTATGTATATTAGCTATAAAAAGTAAACAATAAATCTGGCCGGATATTTATGTAATAATCCATAAGATTTCGGCTTCTTGATTGTATCCATGATTTGACTTCTATAATAATTATTTTAAAAACTCTCTATTAAAATTTAAAAATATCTTATCTTTTATTTTAAAAATGACATTATAATTTAAAAAATAATCCCATTTCGAAATAATTTATTTATATTTTAGAAATAACTATTTCACGTCATACCAATTTTTATTTAAATATACTTTTTGTTACACTTGAAAATCGCTACAGAAACTATCAATTACAAACCACTATCCCTCCTTTTGAATTCGAGAAAAAAATCTTTCACAGAATCTAATGATTCAAAACTAATATTGTTCAATGAAAAAAATACTATACCCTTGCAAATGTTGGTTTGACTGCAGCTAAATGAAGAGGTTTCCGCTTATACCCTTCAATTCCTAGAAGGTATTAAATAGAAATTAATGATAGCAATTATATAGCGAAAGATTTGTTATTTGTTTTATGTCCATTTATATAAATTAACTCTTTAAACAAACATCTTTCAAAAAGTAAAAAAACAACTTGTGTTGAATATTGACTGATTTTGTAATATTTCTTTCTCCAGCATGTAGGTTTACTTCATTGTATATATAAGTAAAGTTTTATCAATTTTTAAACTTTTTTTTGTTATCTGGATAAACATAGACGTGCACCCTATATATTACATTTATTTTAAAAGAAATTCGCTTTATTTAAATCTAGTTATAATGTTTTAAAGAACTATAATTATAGGATTTTAAATGTGAAAGAGTTTATAGTTATATGGAGTATTTTTTTTCCAGAGGTGAAGTAGTATTTACATAATTTGAATTAAGATAACAAAAGTTCCTAATATAATTGCATATGATCATTAACCGAATTAAGTATGATAACATGGTAACAAAAGATAATTTTTTTTTAAATTTAAAATTTATATATAAATTCAAATTATCCTTTAGTGTGTGTGTATATATATATATATATATATATATATATATATATATATATATAGAATAAAGTTACCATATGCTATTGACATTTATTAGTTTGCCACTTGGCTTAACCACAAAGTCAATTATATATGGTAACTTTATAGTTTTAATATATATATATATATACATATATATATATATATATATATATATATATATATATATATATATATATATATATATATATATATATATATATATATATAGATTGGTTTAACAAAAGGTTTCATACTTTTTGGTCAAACAATTTGGCGCCGTCTGTGGGAAACTCTCTAGTTAAAATTTTAGTTTCTTCTAGATCTAATAAAAACGCAAAAACCCTATACTTCCTTGTGTGCACAAATCTAACATGGCAGGGAACGGAGAGGAAAAGAGGAAAGCAATAGCCGACCTCACCGCCAATCTCCTTCACACTATCAACAAAGTCGATGAAACGGAGGGTGAAGACGTAACACTAAATACCTCACCCAGGCGAAACAGCTCACCCCCTCCTCACGGCAGCATCATGACCTCACACGGTAAAGGGGCCTCTACATCCACAACGGAAGAGGCATCGCCGGCAGTGAAAAAGTTGCTCGAGGCATGGTTGACGAACATGCTGACCAGCTTTCTTGACAAGCCCGCTCAAAGGTCGAACTGAGAAGATGCAAGAGTTTGCGTTACATCGGCAGCAGACGAGCAGCACGCCCCTCCCGTAACAGGTATCACACACAATGTTAGTGATGCAAGTAACGACACCCTCACAACCATTCTGAAGAAAATGGAGGAGATGAAGAGCGAGAACAAAACGCTCCGCAACCAAATGAAAGAGAATCAAGAAAGGGTAGACAAAATACCAGGCGCCCCAAAACTCCTAACAAAAAGAGACGTCGGTCGGTTTGTTGAACAACCATATAGCGACGAATTCGCACCACACGCAATACCCAAAACCTTCAAAATGCCGCCATACCTGAAAATATACGATGGCACAATGGACCCGGAAGATTATGTGACTCATTACGTCACCCGCAGTAAAGGGCAACGACCTCGCCAAAGAGCAAGTATCCTCCATCTTGTTGAAGAAGTTCGGAGAAACCCTCACCGAGGGCGCATTGACTTGGTATTACAGCTGTCTGCAAGCTCCATTGAAACATTCGATGCAATGGCCGACAAGTTCGTAACAGCCCATGCCGGAGCAAAAAAAGCCGGAGGCGAGATTAAACAACATATTTGCCATCAAAGAATCACCTGGAGAGGGACTAAGGGACTTCCTCGCTCGATTTAACCGAGTAAGGACGACCTTACTAAACGTATCGGAAGGGATGGCCGTGGCAACCTTCCAAAACGGTCTGAACAGAAGTGGTTTGAGGGCGACCAGAAAGCTACTGAGCCGCCTCATGAAATATCCCCTGACCACTTGGGACGAGATACACAACGCTTATTGCGCCGAGGTTCGAGCCGACGAAGATGATCTAAATAGGCCAACCCAACAGCTAACTTCGGTACAAGACGAATCCAGGAAGGACCGAAGAAATGACAACATGAGAGATATAGCGGGACCCCGACCTAATCGGAAAAGACATCAGCCCTATGTCAGAGGCACCCTCATGCCGCCTCTACGCCACGACGAAGACCCATCCAGGCCACGAACGGGAACTCATCGAAGTGAGAGAGGTATGCCCCTTTATTATCTGCTCACAATTTCTGTGTTTCCCCCTCAGAGATAGTCTATGCACTAGAGAAGCTCGGCCCAAAAGTGAAGTGGCCGCAAAAGATGAGGCCCGACCCGTGCACCAGAAAGTCAAATGCCCTCTGCGAATTCCACCAGGAGTGGGGCCACAAAACCGCGAACTGTATTTCCCTACGACAAGAGGTCGTAAACAAGCTTCACCAAGGGCACTTGAAAGAGCTGATGAGCGACCGAGGGAGAGCCAACTTCGCCCGAGGACGTGAGCAGCACCAGGGACCACCCAAGCCACCTTCCCCAGCTTGAACCATAAAAATGATCATGAGAGGGGGCGACGACGCATCAATCAACAGCGTGAAGTTCACCACCACCAAAAAGTTAAACGGTCAATCACTCGTGAACCATATGACGAACTCGAAGAAAGTATCATCTTCGATAAGTCGGACACGGTTTGGGTTTTCCTCACTATGACGCCCTTGTCATTACTTTACACTTCTTAGATACTGATGTAAAATGTATTATGGTTGATGATGGGAGCGGCACGTGCATCATCCACCCTCGAGTTCTCGCACAAATGAAGCTCGAGGACAACATAGTGCCACACTACATCACACTAACAGGTTTTAACAATGTAGTTGGGCGGACGTCGGGAGAAATCATGCTGCCCATCCTAGCTGGCAGCGTCACTTTAGAGACCACGTTCCACATCATGGACCAAGATACGACATATAACGCCATCATAGGTCGACCTTGGATACACGCCATGAAAGCCATCCCCTCCATCTTATATCAGGTCATCAAATTTCCCACCCCTTGGAGGTATTCAGCATCCGAGGAGAGCAACGCACTGCCCGAGAATGCTACCGTATCGCCCAAGACTGCACATACACCGAACAATTGAAGGACAAAGCCGAGGCCGCATAGCAATTAACTAGGCCGGGGTCAGGTGGCGGTGAAGGGAAAGGCGTTATTAGGGACCCCGAAATCATAGAATCTAATGGGTCGACCATAGAGGATCTCGACCCCGTCTCGATGATAACAACCACATGAAGAAAGCTTTCATCGGATACAAGCTCCAAGAACTAGTTAATTCCGGCAATTCTTAAAAAATAACGTAGACCTATTTGCTTTTTCCCATGCAGACATGCCGAGTATCCCAAAGGAGATAGCAACACATAAGTTGAACGTCGACCCATTCCACCCCTCGGTGAGACGAATCAGGCAAAAATTCAATACCACCATAAACGACGCAATTCGCGAAGAGGTAGAAAAGTTGTTGGAAAACGGATCCATCAGGGAGTCAAAGTATCCTCAGTGGGTCGCCAACATGGTCATGGTGAAAAAGAAAAATAGGAAGTGGCGGATGTGCGTGGACTTCACAGACCTAAACAAAGCCTGCCCAAAAGATCTGTTCCCGCTTCCTCATATCGACCAACTCATTGATGCAATGGCCGATCACGGGTTGCTCAACTTCCTAGACGCATACTCGGGCTATAATCAAATCCTCATGGAAGAGGAAGACCAGGATAAGACCACCTTCATCACTCATCAGGAAATGTACTGGTACAGAGTGATGCATTTCGGACTGAAAAATGCGGGGGCGACGTACCAGAGGTTGGTGAAAAAAATGTTCAAAGACCAGCTCGGTAAAACCATGGAAGTCTACATCGATGACATGTTGGTCAAATTGAAAAGGAAGGAGGATCACATCGACCACTTAAAAGAGGCCTTCGACATACTCAGACGATATGGTATGAAATTGAACCCCGAGAAGTGTGTCTTTGGAGTAACCTCGGGAAAGTTCCTCGGCTTCTTAGTATCACAACGAGGCATCGAGGTCAACCCCAACCAAATCAAAGCTATAGAAAGAATACCGGAGAACTTGACTAGTAAGAAACAGGTGCAAAAGCTCACCAGCCGCATAGCCGCCCTGTTGAGGTTCATCTCAAGATCCTCCGATAGGTGCCATAAAAATTTTTTGCGTACCCAAGAAAGACAACAGACTCCAATGGAATTCCGATTGCGTCGAAGGCTTCAAGGAATTAAAGGCGTACCTATCTTCACCCCCACTACTCGCCAAGGCGGAACCTGGAAAGCGCCTCCTCGTCTACCTGGCCGTGTCTGATGTGGCCGTAAGTGCGGTCCTGGTCTGAGAAAACAAAGGTACGCAATCCCCCATTTATAATATTAGCAAAACTCTAGCCGACGCTGAAACGAGGTACCCACACCTCGAGAAGCTAGCCCTGGTGGCAGTCGTAGCTTCATGGAAGCTTAGACCCTATTTCCAGTGCCACCGCATCTTGGTGGTCACGACCTTTCCCCTGAGGAGTATTCTGCACAAACCCGAACTGTCGGGCAGATTGGCCAAATGGGCCATAGAATTGAGCGAGCATGATATAACCTTTCAACCACGAACGGCGATAAAGCCACAAGTGCTCACCGACTTCGTCGCCGACTTCAGCACAAAAATAATGCTTGAAGTCGAAAAGGAAGCCGTCAGTACATCCCCCAAATTATATGACCTATGGGTATTGTATACTGACGGTGCCTCTAATGTGACGAGGTCGGGACTGGGACTCGTGCTCGAGGTCCCGACTGGCAAAGTAATTTGCCAGTCCATAAGATGCCTTGATATGACTAACAACGAGGCCGAGTATGAGGCCGTGATTGCATGACTAAAGTTAGCACTCAAGTACGGAGCAAAGAGAGTCGTCCTACGCTGCGACTCTCAGCTCGTCGTCAATCAAGTCACATGGACTTTACAAATCAAGGAACAAAAATTGCAAAAATACCAGGCCGAGATCTACAAACTGTTACCTGAATTCGATGAATTCCTGCTCGATGAGATCCCTCGAGCCCAGAATATCGAAGCAAACGGCCTCGCCAAATTAGCAGCGGCCACTAAAAGCATAACCGGAGGAAAGAATGTGGTCACTCTCCTCCACTCGTCGGTCGACCAAATCGAGGTACGAACTATAAGCCTAACTTGGGATTGGCGCAATCGTACTATCACATATTTGCAGGACGGCGTGCTCCCAGACGACAAAAGAGAAGCCAAAAAGCTTCGACTGCAAAGCATGTAGAAGCAAAACAAGCGTACAGTGGAATCCGTTTACATTCACTGAAGCAACAATACAACTCATATTTGACCTTGTTCGAATTAATTAAAAGGACATTCGACCTTTCTCGAATTAACACATTTGACCTCGCTCGAATTAACACATTCGACCTTCTTCGAATTAATTAAAGTGACATTCGACCTCGCTCAAATTAACACATTCGACCTTGTTCGAATTAATTAAAGTGACATTCGACCTCGCTCAAGTTAACTCACATTCGACCTTGTCCGAATCAATTAAAGTGACATTCGACCTCGCTCGAAATTAACTCACATTCTACCTTGTTCGAATTAATTAACATGACATTCGACCTCGCTCGAATTAACTCATTCGACCTCGCTCGAATTAACTCATTCGCCCCCGCTCAAGTTAACTCACATTCGACCTTGTTCGAATTAATTAAAGTGACATTCGACCTCCCTCGAATTAACTCATTCGACCTCCCTCGAATTAACTCATTCGACCCCGCTCGAATTAACTCACATTCGGCCTTATTCGAATTAATTAAAGTGACATTCTAGCCCGCTCGAATTTACTCACATTCGACCTTGTTCGAATTAATTAAAGTGACATTCGACCTCGCTCGAATTAACTCATTCAACCTCGGTCGAATTAACTCATTCAACCCCACTGGAATTAACTCACATGCGATCTCGCTTAAATTAACTTGCAATCGACTACGTTCAAATTAGCATGTTTGCCTCGGCCATGGCCGAAATCAAAATCATTACGACTAAAAGCGACCAACCGATAGAAACACAACCAAGAAAGATTCAAAGATGAACAAGCAAGACAACACTTCATACTTCAAAAAGAAAAAACATATCCTTTACAAGGGCTAAACAGACGCCCACAAAATGTACACAAAATTGCAAAAAAAGAGAAAAGAAAGAAATTATTCACCACCCGCCCAACAACACCATCTCCGCCATCGCCTTGAGGATATTCCTCTTCATACCAAGCATCTTGCTCGAGCTCGTCCAATTCTTCCCCATCATCGCTGTCGCCGTCCCTCGGAGTAGCTGGGTCATAACCACAAGCAATCCTAGCTGCACGCGCCTTGACACGAGCTTCCTCAAAGTCGACCTCAGGAAACTTCCCCACCGTCATCAAATTCTTAAGAATGTCCAGCTGAGCTTCGGCATGGATCTAAATCTAGTATAAGTGTCGCGGAACGTCGAGAAAAGCAGAAGTATGAGAGGAGGATGGCCGGGTCAACAGTCGCACCTTCTCGGCCTCAAGAGCAGTAACTTGATCACTAAGGCTTGAAACCTCTCTCTCGAGCCCACCAATCCATTCATCAAGCCATGCCTCCCTGAGCACGGCTTTTTCCGCTTCACTCGCCCTTTCAGATCTAAGGACGCGGATGACCTCCTCCAATGCCGCCACCTTCGCCAAAGCCGTCATCCTGACCTCCTCGGCCCTCTCCAACTCTGTAGTCTTTCCAGTCAACGCATCACTCAGGTCATTGGCCCTGATCGAACTCTGCTCAAGCACAGCCCGCAGGGATGCTACTTGAGATTGAAGATCGACGCACTCGGCCGCAACCCCCCTGCTCACCTCGAGCTCGTCATCCTTGGCCCTAAGCGCTCCCTCGAGCTCGCTACATCTGCCGATGACTTTCATGAGCCCATCATCCTTCTGCTTCAGCTCGTCCCTAAGAGACTAGAATATACCATCCACGCCGAATCGGCGGCACAACTCACAATGCTTGGCACAGTACTCTTTATACTTAGACTCCATCCTTTTGAACAAAGCCCTCTTCTTCTCTTCTCGGCGGGCGCACTCAATCTCGAAAATGAGGGTCTGATGAACAGGCAAAAAGTAAAAAGTAGTCAACAAAAACAAACACTGGAAAGGACAGGAGAAAAGGGTACGAAAACTCAAAAAGGAAAAAACTTACCTTCAAAGCCATTCCGGATATTCCTAACGAAAGATCGGCATCCTTGAATGTCTATAAGGTCCTGCTCTCGGCGCCAGTGCAAAGAGGAAGCAAAGAAGGAACTACGCTCTCTGTGTTCGTCAACAAGTTGCAATCCAAGGGAATGACGATAGCACGAGTAGATCCCTCCATTCTCACCTCTACCCGAGTCAACCCCTCATCAAACATCCGTATCTCTTCAGGGTCGATGTCGGAACAGGACTCATCGCCATCTACGGCCATATTTTTCCCCCTCTCTTTGGTAGGAGAAGGTACGTCGACCCGCTCTGATGTTGACGGATCACTCCTCGGAATGACCTCAGCTGCCTCTGATCGCCCTTCTCCTTCCACGGTGACCCCTAGCAAGGAAGAAATCTCCACGTTTGAAGGGGGCGCAGTCTCTGTGTCCAAAGCCATCCTGCTCTCCGGTACGGTCGTGGCCAGCTCGGGATCGCCCCCTGCTGTCTTTTCGTTCTCTATCACCTCATCGCCAACCTTTATTCTCCGCCTTTTTAGTGGAATTTCTTCCTCCTCGCTCTGAGACGACTCATCCACTAAATGCAAAATTGGAGAAGTTGGAGTCTCCAATGATGAGGCAGTCTCCCAACGGATAGGCCTACGCGGGGCTGGGGTCCGAGAATAAATAGTAATCTCAACGGACTAGCCTACAGTGGCAGCGTCCAGAGATCCGATCGAGGCACCTGACTGACAAAAAGCGGGAGTAGGAGCCCTCACCCTCCTTGGATACCTCTGACCTATCAACAAAGAAAGACTAGGTGAAGCAAAAAAGAAAACGGTATATGAAGGGCGAAGCAACTAAGATCGAAACAAGTTGACTCACCGGTCGGAGAAGGTTTATGTCCAAACTTCTTATTAAACTGCGATCAATCACGGATCCCCACCGTGTGCGGTAGAATTTGGCTCACCCAGTCGCGAATGTCGGCGACCAACGTAGGAGGATCCTTCTCGGCTGTATAAAAAAGGAAGAACGATTAAGCCACCAAAGAGACAACAAACAACCAGTTAGCAAAAACATTTACGAGCAAAGTTCCACTCCTCTGGGAATCCGTTGGGGTTCGCCACCACGTGCTTCGTCCTAACGTAGAAGAAATTAACTAAACCGACAATTTGTTTTATCGTCCATTTCACCACTAATCCTATGGTCCCGCAGTGGCGGAGGTGTATCATCGTACCCCTATGAAAGCTTGGGGCGAAGAGGTGTAGCAGATGGCGGAGGGAGATCCCGCGGCTGGCCAGCTTTGCGTACTTTATCAACATAAGGAAAAATTTATAGATATACGGGGAGATCTAGGCCAGGCAGACTCCATAATAGCGACAGAAGTCCTCCACCAATGAAGGAAGAGGAAGAGAATAACCCACGATGAATGGATACGCGTAGAATGCGCAGTATCAAAGGCAATGAACTTGTACCACATCGTCACCAGCCGGGATAAGGTCGATATGGTCTGGGATTCAAAATTTAGCCCTAAGTTCAACAAGGGCCGCCGCATTCATCTCAGAAACAACAGTCTCAGGATCTTCTTCAGGCCGTTTCGAGAAATCCGACCTGGCCCTCTCTAAGCGTGGAATTATTTCATCCACAGTGGGGAAACTCTCGTCTTCTGCAACAATGTCTTCTCATTCATCGTGAAGAGGCATGTCCACCGTCAATGGAACGGATCAGAAGTTCTCTCAAGGTTAGAAGATGCACTAGCCATCCTTTGTCACGTATATGGGAAGGAATTGCATATACGAAAAGGGAGATAATGGCAGAAGATGTTAAAAGAAGGGGGAAATAAGGATGCAAGAGCTCTGAGAAGAAGAAGGGAAAACTTGAAGATTCAAATGTTTAGAAATGCAACAAACCAAATTGGGAGTTCTCATCCCTATTTATAAGTGTACAGGCACCTCTCGAGGATGCAAAGCGCCACCACATTAATTTTCGAAACGAAAAGAGCGCGGGAAGCGACGTAATGTATCGGGAACATGCACCATAATGACGCATGATGTTATGATGTCATTTCAAACTGAAGTAACGGTCAAATGTGGCTCTCGAAGCACCACATCATACCTCGCCGTAAAAACTTTACTACTTGACCCACACGCCCCAAATTTCTCAAATTGCAACTAGCGAAGTCTGCCCACCGAGCTTGTCCAAACACAACCTCGACAGGCAGAGGGAGTAGTGTTTGGGTCAAAATCTGATTAAGGGAACCTAGCACAAGGATAAATTACTAAGAGGAGATTAGGCCGAGGTCGTACACAAGATTAAAGGAATTTATTGGCGAACTGTTAATTGGGGTCGAGGTCGAACGTTCAAGCCAGCAAATAACGGCTAGTTTTGTAATAAGATATTTAGGAGAATATTCCATTGATTATTCTATGTATCTGTACTTTAGGTTAGGTTGGAGGCATGTCTCATATAAATAGAAAGGTAGAGAGAAGAAAAGGGACATGTATTATTCTATATGATAAGAACTCTCTTGAAAAGTTGACTCTCGAGCAAAATACAAACATTACCTTTCCAAGGAGATTCAAGTTGTTGTTTATTCCACATTTCTCGCATCAGATCCGAGAAAGCTTCCTATATTCCCGTATTCATTTGTCTTACCACTTCATTCAATATTGGGTGAATCATTCTCTCTATTTACATTTAGTGTCATTTAACATATTTATTGCTTATCATTATTCTCCTCTCATTTATGATCGTATCATTTAATGTACATTGCATTAAATCTGTTTTAATGCACCCCCGCATTATCCGCATAAACACATTTCAGATCTAGAAATTATTATCTTTAACTAGGATTTACCCGTTATCTTCTTATATAATATTGGTTTAACAAAAGGTTTCATACTTTTTTGTCAAACACATATAAGACACATTTCAAATGCAACGATAAATCAATATACCATCCTTTCCTTTCCTTCTCAAGAAATTAAATTTATACGTAATTAAATAATAGCTTTAATTTGATCAAGTATTTTAAAAACTGTAAAGATTGAGTCTTTCTTTTCCATGTATAGAAAGCGCCTTTTAATATTCTGAAAAGCCAAAATACTTTTATATAATAAACATCCATATCACTGTTCTTTTTAGTTGAGTTGAGTGGATTATACCAAAAATGCTATATTTACACACAAGACTACCTTTCTTTCCGAAAGTTCAAGAAAAATACTTTAGGACGACAGATGACTAGCCATAATGGCGCTCAATGCTTTGTAATAAATGGATACGACTTATACATGCCTGTGACAATTGTAATTTTATGTAATGTATACTGCTCAGGATATTATTTATGTTGTATTTTTCTTAAATATTTAGGACGATTTCAAAAATATGCAATTATAGTAACATTTTCACATTATTCCGGAATTAAGCCCCCTTATATAAAATTCCAGCTTTTTCATATTTACGGAAGTTCTTTTACTTTTTCTTTTCTCTTCCCTAAAAATGTTTTTGTTCCTATCTTGGTCAACATGGTGGGAGATCCAGATACAATATTTACATTTTATATACCTTTTTTTAATTTTTAGTAGACAATCGAATTATGGTTCAAGCCAAGATAACATACTCTACGAACCTCCTACTTCTCCTACTACTACTACTACTATAAATTGTATTAGACAATTATTTCTAACCTAACTTTGTGGAGTAGTACACAATTGCAAGTTTCCATTTCTTTTTGTCCCTTTTTCCTTGGTCGACAAAGTAGGAAAATCATCTTTAAAAATGCAGTTTATAGATGTTTATTCTAAATTATTGATGGCTTTACAACGTCACATTAATCAAGACTAATAAAATCGATATAAAACACTCTTTAATTGCAACTATATATAAACCAATCATTCTTGACTCAGAAAGAGCCCAATAATTCTCTCCCTTTTTCAAGAAACTGTTAGTTAAACTCAATAACTAAACAAAAACTCAATAAATAAACTGTAAGGGCACGTTCTTTTAATTTCCTTATTAAAGAAAAAGGTCTTCTTAAGTCGTAAGAAGACGAAATTCTAAATAAACATCCATACTACTCCCTCCGTCTCTTATTAATAGTCATGGTAACTAACAATAGTTGTCTCAAATTATTTGTCATTTTAGAAGTTCAAGAAAAAATTTATTGTTTTTTACCTATTTTACCCTTAGTAATAATTGTTCTTGAGGATAGAGATAACACATAAATAGAATAAATATTTAATGAAGAAAGATTATATCTTAAGACATAAATAAGGGTAGAATAGTCTAATCCCTTTCCTAATTAATATTACTTAAGGGGCGAGTAAAAGAGAAACACGACACATAATATGAAATGGAAGGAGTAATAAAGTTGTATTATCATTTATTGTTATTATTATCTTCCACTATTTATTGAACATAAATTCTGAATACTAGTATACAGTGGCGAAGCCAGGAATTTCATCTTAGGTGGTTAAACTTGAATGAAGTAAAAAAAATTCTTGATAAAGGGTGTTCAATATATGTTATATACAACTAAAATCTAATATCTTACATATATATGCAGTGTAATTTTTCGACGAAAGGTGGTCAGTCGACCACCCATAGGGCTATGTAGCATCGCCCTTGCTAGTATATTATTATAAATCTACACGAAAAATTTTAGTGTCCGTTCCTTGAGCTCTCTTTTTCTTCTTGGTATTTTCTCGCGTGTACCGAAAGGTTCAAAATAAAATCATCAACAACTTTTTTTGGTCAAAGTTAACGTACCAATAGATGGATCTTCTTTGCAAACTTTTTGTTCATTTTATTTTTGGTAAGCATTCAATTATTACCATCTAATGAAAAAAGAATTCTTAATGCACTTCACTTTTTCAGCTTTTCCTTTTTCGAAGAGCATAATGATGTAAACTTTTGAACCAATGAGTTTGTATTATATGCTTAATGCAAAGAGAACTCTTTGATTGCCAAAAGAATGGAAAAGGGATCATTTGATTTGTTAATTATACTCCTTATTTCAAAAATATTGGCACTAATTCCTTATTAGTCTATTTCAAAAAGATTGACATCTTTCAATATTTTTGTAATATGAAATATTTATAGCTACACAACAACCAACCAAAGTGCTCTATACTTCTTCACTACTCGATACAGGCTTGACGTAGTTAAGCTGTATTGAGAGAATCGTTTTGTCTCAATCAATCAAGAATGACTCAACTGGATAAATTCACTTATGTCAGATTTAAAACCACAAGTTTAAAAAGTTTTACGGTCACACAAATGCTATAACTTTCCTTCTTTATTAAAATTTTTGCCTCAAACTAAGAACAATTTTTTGAAACGGATGGGGGTATTAAGGAAAAAAATCACAAATAGAGTTTCAATATTTGAAATTTTAGAAAGTTAAAAAGATTTTCTTGATAATTAATTAAAAATAGGCCGATAGGAATCTAAGAATTATTACCTACGTGAGCCATGCATGATGTAGGAGTCTTAAATTTAGAAAAAGAGTCGAGTGAATATAGTTTTTGAGAGTTGGACCAAAATATATAGTGACAGACAGCTACAAGAGGGATATATAGAGAGATGTCTTCTTCCGTCTCTCTCGTTTTTATTTACAAAAAACTGATCATCTTTCATTTTCCGTAATTTCCTTTTTTAGGTGGTGTTATCAAATTGATTAAGTTGGACAAAGCTTTTTTGGCGAATGGATCTATATAACAAATGTTAAAGTTGAGATGAAGCTCAAGTGGAACTCATTTTCTATTTTTGATGTATCATTTTCTTTGTCCAGTCATTAACTGATAATACTATGTTGGATTTCAGTTCGTTGGTTCGCTACATCCATAAATAGTGAATACCATAATTTCGATGTCATTTAACTATTATATTACATTATCTGCCTATGTAATTTAAATACAGATAAAAATGAATTTAACTAATGATGGTGTCTTTTTCATTTCATTTTCCTTCTCCCCTCCAGAAATGCCACTTCTATGAAGCATGTGTCATATCTAATTTGTTCAAATGGACGTACTCTTCATAATTCTAGCTTTCTCGATTTCTTTTTTCTTCTTCTGCATGATGCTGACATCAAGCTAGAGACCTCAACTTTTTTTTTTTGTTGGAAATTTTATTTTAAAGAGCGAAAAATTGCATAGCTTAAAGTTGACAACAATAAAATAAAATAAAGGTATTCAAAGCTCAAAGTGTCAAATCACAAGAATAGGTGTCTCGCGGAAGTACCAGAATTATTGCAAATCTTTCTCTTCACACGTACGTGCACCATAACAAGATGAGGATAGTACAATTTCTGTTCTGTGACAATTCAAATGAGTTTTGAATATATGCAGTACAAAGTTACCACCAGGGGACACGGGAAGGCAGAAGACGAGCTACGGGTTCGGCAAAATCCAATACCTTTTGTTCAAACAGTATATTTGTATTTAAAAATTTATTATATATGTACAAATTAAATATTAAATTTAGAGTTCAATCATTAGCACTTGAAGTCATCGTTGCAAAATTCAGAACTCATAATGTTAAAATCTTAGCTCTGCCTCTGCTAAGGGATATAGTAGGACGAACGAGATCTCTCCGCTATTACTTAGAGGTCTCGGGTTCGAGCCTTGTAAATGGAGAATTTCTTGTAGGGAGCATTTTCCCCTTGATAGTCTCATATGCACTACAACAAATATGTGATACGGCGACATTTAATTAGTGACACTTATTATAAATGTTGGGAAGAAGTTAATTTAGCGACATTTGTTAGAAAATGTGATAAGAATACCGACATTTGTTGGAAAATGTCAAAAAATATTTTTACATTTGATATAAATGTCATATTATTAGAAAAATAACAACATTTAATTACTAACATTTATAATAACTGTCAAAAATATTTTTTCCCCAACAAGAAAAAATAACTTTAAATATTTTAATGGGCCTTAAGCTTCTCTTCTATTTACAAAAAACCCTATTCCTCCACAACTCTTTAAGCCGCAACAATCAAGAACTATGAAACTTCATTAGTTCATTTTCACGCCTTTCGTTTATTCCAATGTGAATCCACCTGTAAGATTTCCCTTCAATATAAGTAATATAAATCTCAATCTTTTGTACTTTGTTTCTTGGTTGCTTTTGACTGCTTGTTGATAGCCATAGATTTGCCATCTATAGTCTAGAGATTTCTTTTGATTGAACCTTTGATTCGTTTCAGACCTAGAAGGACTAAGCTTCAGCAACTATTGCTTTCAGAATCTCGATTCGCAATCAGATTCTTCTACTCTTACTCGTGTTCTGTACGTTTGGCCTTTTCTTTTCGAGTGCAATGAGATTTGTGATATTTTGGTTACTGAAATTCTTGTTTTTTTTTTTTGTCTTTCTTGTTGTTTATTTTATTTTTATCTTGGAAGGTGAATATTTTTGCAAAAGAGTCTAGTGACATTACTATTACTTCATATGAGCTAAAAATATTGTTATGACCTTTTCCCTTAATCATTAACTTTTTTAAAAATTTCAGATCTTGGATACACCAGATTTGGAAGGTTGTGAGATCTATTAATGAGAAGGAACCCTGATTCGGCGAAACCATGGAACACTTCATCAAAAAATACATGTATGTTGAAGCTTTGAATTATGTTGGTGTATTTGGAAATTATTAGAGAAAAGTTATGGTTATGTAGTCGTATGTTGAAGTAATTCATTGTTTTATTTGAATTGTATGTGGCGTATGACCCTTGAAACTTTTGAAATGAATAAAAACGTTTGTAGTATTGTGAAGATTAGCAATAGTTGATTCATCATTTTCTGCTTTCCACTCCATACTCTATAATATACAAAAAGGAAATATTTTTCTTCTTAATCATAAATATAAATAATAATTTTGATATTAAAATAATATGTCAAAAATTGCAAATAATTTATCGACATTTCTATGTATGTCGCAAACAAGATAGGTTAAGAGCTCGATTTATAGACATTTGATAAACGTCAAATAAATGTCACTAGATTTTTTGCCGACACTAATTTAAATGCCGTAAAATTAACGACATTGAAATTTCCAACATCTGACTTAAGTGTAAAATAAATGTCATTAAATGAATTTATGACATTTAATTGACTTATGGCGACATTTATATGATGTCGCCATAGCCCAAGTTTCTTGTAGTGATGGTTGTTTACCCGTAAAATAATACAATTGAATTTATACGTGGTTTATAGACAAGTGAATCGATTTGATCCAAAAAATAATAGATGAATTAGACAGAAATATAAGACTTAGCCTTGCAATTAAAATAAAACAGCAGATATCTTAGTCCCGGGCGCAGAGCTGCCGGAGACAGTAAGAACAATATAAATAAGCAAGAAAGTAAAATGTTATTGAGCTTTTGATAGAATATAGGTGTCGTTACAATAATGGTAGAGCTTACTATTTATAGTTACACCTAGGGAACAAGGTCCTAGGATCAAGCCCCTCTTAAATGACAATTATGAGGGTCATTGAAGATTGTGTAATGGTGGAATGTGAATGTCATATTCTCTGTAACGGGCCTTGCACTTAATGTTATATAATATTCTTCATTGAATGCTACCGGGTGGTAGGCATTTCTGTCTTTATGAATATCATTCTCTCAGATGGAAAGCGAGATCATTGCCTCCGGGCCCGACTGTCTTCTGTTTTTGGCTCCACGTGTCGCTTTCTCATACGATTATTAAATATGAACATATTTTATCCTATGCAGATAGTCCTCCTGTTTTCTGGTGGCGTAACTTTGTGTCACCGGAAAGTTGGTAGATATACCTTTTTTGGCAGGAAATTCTCTGACCCTCTATGAAAAGTTTCTGACTGTTGATTAGACGCACGTCTCTCCGCATTTAATGCCAGCACACGCGTCACCCCCCCCCCCCAAATTTAGCATCACTTTTGCCGGTTATCGAGGTAATTATGGCCACGATTTTAGCCGCTTATTACTTTGCTTATACGCATCAAACTTCTTCATTCACACATCATAATTCCTCCAAATTTTCTCAAACTGTCTTTACTCAACTCACACTTTGCCTTCAACTTTTCTTTAACCTTTTTCTTCTGAGAAACCCTTTCTTCCTTTTTGATACAAATGGTTTCTTCTTCTAGAAACCCTAGCTCCTAAAAAACAAAGGTAAAGTTGATGATGCTGCTCCTTTCTATGGTGAGCATCATCATCCCAAGAGGTCTTATCACACAAAAGACTTCGAAGAGAAGTATCCTTCTGTTAACCCTCGTACGTGGGCCGTTAGCGTGTACCCTTCTTCCATTCGTCCTTCCAGCATTCCTGCTATGAAGGAAGACTACCATTTCCATGATTTAGATATTATCGCTCCTGATCTAGCGGAGCAGATAACCTTACCCAAGAAGGATATGTATCCCTTCACTACCAGGTATGCCTGGCACAAGTAAGTCTTTTTGTGTGGAGGACAGTCGCTTGTCTTCGGCGTCTGTACTAGGAGACGGGAGAGGAGCTAACCCTAGCTCGATTAATGAACCTTTATTCCCCCAAGATCTATGCCCTACTAGCCAGTATAGATGATGATGATGTCCGTGGATTGATAGAACGGTTCGTTTCAGTTGCCACCAGGGATATCATTCCGGCCACGACATCATCCTTTCCGAAATTATGCAACCGTACGTGTAAGTTCATCGCTTGTTTCTTCTTCTAGATAAAGATCATCCTATGTTATTATTGATTCTTCTTCTTTCACCAATTTCAGCGACTCGGTGGGTTCCACCGAGGGTCGAAGGCTTGGACCACTGGGTCCAAAAGATTTTGGACGTTACTATGCCCGAGACCCGTACGTGGAAATAACTAGCCCTTGAATATGGGTGGAAGGCCAAAAATCATGGTAGGTTAGACTTATCTTTGTTTTCCATTTTGTATAAGAAAAACTAATTAACCCTTTTTCCTCTTGTTGAATTCAGGTCTACCCCAGGGCTCAGTTGTCGTCCCCGAGAAGGACATTTTGGCTAATCGTGCTGATGCGGCGAGGCTGCTGTAGGATGCTTTTACCCGAATAGGTGTCTCCAGGCCTGCTTCTGGTGCAAGTACTTCTTCTCGGATTCCCCAGCCGGAAAATAGCAACCAAAAAGAAGTCGTTCCTCTGCAGCCGGGGGAAAAAATAAAAAGGCAAAGAAGGCCGCACCCGAGTCGTCTCTAGAAGTTATGCAATGAGCGACGTGCCGAGCCGGCCATAAACACCATGGTGATCAACGATGATGGAGAAGTCAACGAGGAGGGGCTTCTCTACATAGAAGACGATGATCTTCCTCGGCTTAACAAAATGCTCAATCTGTTGAGTCAGTTACACCAACTGAGGACGATGGCTCGACCCTCTCGGGGAGATTTATATGGTAGAAAAAAATCCAACTCTCGTTTCCCAATCCCAATTGCCGTGCTCGGTACCGTGAGGCTGAATACCGGTTCCGTGCCGTCTTCGGTTGATTAGCAACCAACAACCAGCACTGCATTTGCCGCAGCTACTTCACCACAAGATCCGTGCGAGATAACCTTTCTGCCGAGGTCGACCAACTTAAAGAAGAACTCCATCGCCGAGCGACTTCCCTCATTGTTGAAAACATATATGCTAAGTATAGTATGAGGAGAAAAACCTTGGAAGAGGCCAAAGCGGGTGTCATTGACTTTGATGCAGAAATCGCTTAGGCTCATGAGCTGGATTTAACCGCAGAAAGGGGTCTTCCAGTCCATCCTGATGCTACTGATTCTTCTAGTTTCGGTTCTGAGTTCTCGAGAATTGAAGAAGAAAGAGAAGGCGGCGATGATGAAGACCAAAATGATGAAGTCCAATATATCGAACCGGCGGCGGATCTACCCACCTCTCCTGAGGGCGCAAATACTTCTCTTCCTCCGGGTCCCGGAGACGCAACAGCATAAATTTTTGCTTTCTTTTTTACACTTTTGTACGTGTGTTGTTTGGCACATTTTATTGTGAATAGAAGTATCTTTTTGTTCAAGTGTCGTGCAAGATTTTATCTTTGCGCTCTTTTTGTTTAAGTATACGAGCAAGTTTTGCTCTTTTGCGTCTGTGTTTTGTTTAAGTGTTTGAGCAAGTTTTGCTCTTTTGCCTCTTTTTTTGTTTAAGTGTTTGCGCAAGCTTTCGGTGACGAGATATGCGAGGCTTCGGGTATATTTTTCCCCGGCAGTCTTTAGATTTCGAGCATAAGTTCTTCTGAAATCAACCCTTTAACGTGGAAGTTCTATTTAGTATTTGAATTTCGGGTAATAATTTTTTTGAAATCAACCCTTTAACGTGAGGGTTTTATAAGAGAGGGCCCTCTTATGTTCAGGGTGCTCTTGAAGAGGACGTCTCCTGTTTATTATGCCACTAGCATTTGAAGTAATTGTTTAACTTTCAAATGATAAAATTAATTCATCGTTCAGAAAGAAACAAGATAGAAATAAAAGGATTTTACTTTATTCCTTACATTTTCAAAAGTACATAAGCATTCGTCGTGATAAAAAGAAGTTTCTATTACTTGTGGCTAGTTTGTACAACTTGTTTCTACGGGGCTGGCCGCGCAGTCCCAGGTCCCGATGATACAACTATGCTTCCGGGTTTCGTATTACGGTCGATGTGGCAGGCATTGTTTCAGTATCCTCATACCATCCCCCTCCCCCTCTCCAGTGTTTGAATGCGAAGAATGCGAATTTGAACACTAGAAGACTTGATCTTGGAGATCTCACTAGTGGATGGCTAGATAATATTTAGTTCGGTAAAAAGCCTCACTTCCCATTAGGAACTTTGTTATCGAGCCAAAGACTGTCTAACAACCCCCCAGTAGCTTGTACTCATGAACGGTCGGGTAACCCTTGTCCGATAGAAAATTTTACTTCCCAGTAGGAATTTTTACTATCGAGCCAAATATTATCTAACCGTTCCATAGTGACCCGTCGTTTGCGTTCCTTGTCATTTTAAGGTCTTATTTTTGAAGATGAAGCTTCCTTCGTTATACACGTTCCGTTGCTTCCTCGTTAAAAACCTTTACAGAAAAACCCAATTGGGACAAAAATTGGACGAAGGGAAAAAGAGTGCAGTACATACTTTCAGTACAGGCAATGTTTATCAGCAATAGTATCTCTTGAGGTGTGCCATGTTCCAGTTGCTTGGAAACTTTTCTCCTTCTTGATTTCTAACTCGTATGACCCTTTCCTGGTGACAACTGAAACCCGGTTGGGACCTTCCCATGTTGGACCTAGTGTCCCCGCATTGAGCTCCCGGTGTTTTGAGTTACTTTTCTTAAAACCAAGTCTCCTACTTTGAAATAACGGAGATTGGCTCTTCGATTGTAATATCTCTCTATTCTCTGCTTTTGGGCTCCCATCCTTATACCCGCCAAGTCCCTGTGTTTATCGAGCGGCTCCAAATTGACTAACATTGCTTCATTGTTTGCTTCTTTGTTTGCCAGGAAATACCTCAGGGTAGGTTCTCCTACTTCCACCGGGATCGGGACTTCTACCCCGTACACAAGAGAGAAAGGCGTCTCCCTCGTGCCCGATTTGGCCGTTTTTCGGTACGCCCATAGTACACCTGGCAGCTCTTCGGGTCGTTTACCTTTAGCTACTTCCAACCTCTTTTTGAGATTTTGTATAATCACTTTGTTCATTGATTCTGCTTTGCCGTTTGTGCTCGGATGATAGGGTGATAATGTGATCCTCTTGATTTTCAAGTCTTCAAGGAACTTTGAGACCTTTGCGCCTATAAATTGCGGCCCGTTGTCACAGGCTATCTCTTTTGGTATCCGAAATCTGCAAATTATGTTCTTCCACAAGAAATCTACCATTTCACGTTCGCCGATCTTTTGATAAGGACCTACTTCAACCCACTTAGAAAAATAGTCAGTTAAAATTAAAAAAAAAACTTACCTTACCGAGGTCCGATGGCAATGGTCCGATGATATCCATTCCCCACTTCATGAACGGCCATGGTGACAAAACTGAGTGCAATAGCTCTGCCGGTTGATGTACCAACGGTGCGTAGCATTGACATTTATCACATTTTTAAGCATAAGCTTTGGCGTCTTATTCCATCCAGGGGCAATAGTATCCTTCTCTAATTAATTATAATACTAAAGAACCTGCGCCTAAATGATTTTCGCAGATTCCTTCATGGACTTCTCGCATAACATAATTAGCTTCGGAGGTTCCCAAACATTGGGCTAACGGGCCTTGGAAAGATCTTCTGTACAATTGACCACCTTTGCAGCTGTATCGAGCTACTTTAGTTTGCAGTGCCCGAGATGCCTTAGGATCTTCAGGCAATTTCCCATGCTCGAGATAGTCGATAATCTTATCTCTCAGTCCCAGACCAAATTAGTCATTTTTACCTCGTAATAGCTATCCGCATCCAATACCAAATGCATTAGCTGTACTACCGTACTGGAATCAGATCCCTTCATTTATGTGGACGATCCAAGGTTAGCTAGTGCATCTGCTTTTTCATTCTCTTCCCTCGGGATATGCGTGATTGACCACTCCCAAAACCGAGCAAGTAGAGCCTGGACCTTCATTACGTATTGTTGCATGCATTCCTCTTTGGCTTCAAAGATCCCGTACACCTGATTTACCACCAACTGGGAGTCGCATTTGATTCCTATGACCTCGGAGTCCAGCCCTGGGCCAATTTGAGCCCTGCAATCAATGCTTCATACTCTACTTCACTGTTAGTCAGAGGCACAGTTCTTATGGCCTGCCTTAGGGTTTCTCCCAAAGTCGTGGTTAACACTATGCCAAGCGCGAACCCTTTCACATTGTAGGCTCCGTCCGTGAACAAGGTCAAACTCCTAATATCGATTCCGACACCATTACTGCTTCTTTGGTAGACAGAGGTAAAAGTCCCAGACTGAAATCGGCCACAAAGTCGGTCAAAACTTGCGACTTAATTGCCGTCCTAGGTTTATATTCCATGTCAAATTCGCTCATTTCGATGGCCCACTTGGCCAGCCTACCTGAGAGTTCAGGTTTGTGAATAATAGTTTGCAGGGGAAATATGGTCACCACAATGATAAGTGGGGATTTTAACCTATTATTTGCTCTCTTTTACTTGCGTTTTGGGCCAAAAATGCGTGAAGGTATTCCAGAAAACTAATGTAATATGCTTGCTTGCAGGAATTGATCAAAATGATCCAAAAGAGGCATAATCAACTCATAAAGGAGTCAAATCTGGAAAAAAACCAAGACAGGGCCAGAAGACCTAAAAATCGGACGGCACAAATATTGTGCAGCTGCAGAAGCCACAACGCGGCCGCGATCATAAATATGCGGTTCGCCAAGTGAAGAATCAGAGAGTGCATTTTAAGGCCAACTGTTGAGCGAGGTCCGCGCCAGAAATATACGGCCGCGAAAGTCTCACCGCGGCCGCAATTGGAATTATGCGGACAGCGGTGGCTGAGATTCAGAGAGTTCACATTTCAAGCAAAAATAAGGAGTGCGGTCCGCGGTAGAATTACGGTTGAATTATGTGGCCGCAAAAAGCTACTACGCGGCCGCCATGAAAATTATGCGGCTCGCGAAACAAACCTCAACCCAGATCCAGAAGTTAAGAACGCGGACCGCGGTCAGTATTACGCATCCGTGAAAGCAAGAGTGCGGCCGCGGTAAGAATTATCCGGCCGCGAAACCTCCGCAGGGGTAGTTTTGTCCGCAAATTTCAGCTTAGTATAAATAGATCTTTTTGATATTTTTAGGTTAAGTTATGTTTTTGCTGAGCACGTGAGACGGCTGGAAATTCCATTTTAGACAATTTTGTACTAGAATTAGCTTTCAACATTAGATTTTCATCTTTTAATCTAGTGTTATGAATTTTATCTTTGATTTACACTATTTCCGTGAGTAGCTAAACCCATACCTAGGGTTGTGACCCAACCCTAGTATGGGTATTTGATGGGTCTTGAGTTTTAGAGCTTGAATGTGTACGGGTTAGTAGTATTTAGCCTGGTTCTTGCTAGAACTATGAAATTAGTGGTTGCAAACACTGATTCATGCCTTTATGACTTAGTCTCTACTTGAGAGAGGGGGACTAAGTCTAGGAAACCTAGACTAACATGGAATTGGGGTGAACTTAAGAAATAGGTAGCCCCAATTAAAGGGTTAAACCTAGAGATAGTAATACCTGACTTGAGCTAATATCACTTGTATTGCATGAATACCCATTTGGACTTGAGAAAGCCAAATTGGGCAAAATCACTCAAACTACCGAGAGGTATAGAGTGAGTACCGAGGTGTGATAGCTATATTACGACCCCAATTAATCACATGATTTCCCTAGATTCCTTCTACCTGTTAGATATCCACCTAGGTGGAAGTCACTACCCTAGTCCTTTTAAACCCTTGAAAATCAACATAAAAAACATTCCACTTAGTTATAACTATTGCATGTTATAGAATAGAAGTAGAAGTAGAAAACAAACCAAACATGTGTGGAAGTGTAATTAAGGGCAAAACCCACAGCAAGACTCGGATATAAATCTAACTCCAAACAAATCTGTGGATTCGATCCCGACCTTGTTGGGTAAAACTGCATCGACCCCGGAAACGGCGCCAACAAGTCTAAAATTTGCCCTGAATGTTTGTCTAGGCGAAATTCTAAGTGTAGCTCGACTTGAAAAATGATTGTAGGCTCTCCTTGATCCAATTTGAAACTTGAAAACTTCCGTAGCCTACCAGTATGATATCCCTAGTCAACAATTTTGAGCCGAAACCCTTTTTATTTCAATAACCACGTTACAAGCTTTTATCCGTTCTATAATGACCCTCTCTTGGCACCCGATCTTTCCTTAACATTCACAATTGGCAAAAGCATAAGTTTGGGGGAGAGATGGGGAATATAAAAGTGATAAAAGGTACAAAGCACAAAAAGAAATGAAGAAAAGGGAAGGCAAAAGAAAAGAAAGAAAAGCCAAAAAGAAATATACCAAAAAGAAAGTGAATAAGATAGAAAAGTGAAGGGATTCAAAGAAAGCAATGATGAAAGGCATGGAATGATTAGAAAAGGAGAAAAGTGATCGTCATGAGCAAGAAAGAGTGACAGTGTGTCTCTCTAGTTCCCCTAAAGAAGAAGAAAATGACTCATAAAGTCAAGAAAGTATGAGCCGAAATGAGAAAAAGGGGTGCTTAAGGAAAGATGAAACCATCATATGCCAATAAGTCCTACCTTGATCCAAAAGCCTTCATTACATTCCGGCAAAAGTCCTATATGATTTCGAGTTGAGTGAGCTTACATTAGTGGTGATTTATATAAGGGGCAAGCTTATGGTAGTTAGAGCCGGACTTGTGAAATTCCCTTGAAAGAGATGAGCGTATTTCTCCACAATCCTTGTTTTGAGTGATACAATCTAAAGTGAGATGTGCTTATGGAAAGTAGAGGAGGAAGAGTTTGCTTCCACAATGACCTACGTAGTAGAGCGAGCTTCCTTGGTGCGTTAAGTCAACTCTTGATGCTCTTGTGTTGCATTAGAACTATAGTACTCAAAAGGTTTTGTGTTGTTGATAATTCATTTTTGTTGAGGGTAATTGTTAGTCCCAATTGATGCATGATTGATTCACATTAGGGCAGCTGAAATACCCTTCTGTTTTGTTTTAGTGGAGGTGGGAATTACCTTATTTGCATGAGGACAAGCAAACGCTTAAGTTTGGGGGAGTTGATAAGTGGGGATCTTAACCTATTATTTGCTCTCTTTTACTTGTGTTTTGAGCCTAAAATGCATGAAGGTATTCCCGAAAACTAATGTAATATGCTTGCTTGCAGGAATTGATCAAAATGAGCCAAAGGAGGCTTAATCAACTCATAAAGGAGTCAAATCTGGAACAAAAACCAAGACTGGGCCAGGAGACCTGAAACGCGAACCGCACAAATATTGTACGACCACGAAAGCCACAACGCAGCCGCGATCATAAATACGCGGTCCGCGAAGTGAAGAGTCAGAGAGTGCATTTTAAGGCCAATTGTTGAGCGAGGTCCGCACCAAAAATATGCGGCCGCGAAAGTCTCACCGCGGCCGTGATTGGAATTATGCGGACCGCGGTGGCTGAGATTCAGAGAGTTCACATTTCAAGCAAAAATAAGGAGTGCCGTCCGCGGATGAATTACGCGGCCGCGAAATTCAGCTATGCGGTCGCGATGGAAATTATGCGGCCCGCAAAACAAACCTCAGCCCAGATCCAGAAGTTAAGAACGCGCGCCGTTAGTATTACGCGTCCGCGGTAAGAACTACACGGCTGTGAAACCTCCGCAGGGGTATTTTTGTCCGAAAATTTCAGCTTAGTATAATCTTTTTGAAATTTTTAGGTTAAGTTATGTTTTTGTTGAGCACGTGAGACAACTGGAAATTCCATTTGAGTCAATTGTGTACTAGAATTAGCTTTCAATATTAGATTTTTATCTTTTAATCTAGTGTTATGAATTTTATCTTTGAATTCTGCTATTTTCATGAGTAGCTAAACTCATAGCTAGGGTTGTGACCCAACCCTTGTGGGTATTTGATAGGTCTTGAGTTTTAGGTCTTGAATGTGTTTGGGTTAGTAGTATTCAGCCTGGTTCTTGCTAGAACAATGGAATTCGTGGTTGCAAACACTGATTTATGCCTTTATGACTTAGTCTCTACTTAAGAAAGAGGAACTAAGTCTAGGAAAACTAGGCTAACAAGGAACTGGGGTGAACTTAAGAAATTGGTAGCCCCAATTAAAAGGTTAAACCTAGAGATAGTAATACCCGACTTGAGCTAATATCACTTGTATTGCATGAATACCCATTTGGACTTGAGAAAGCCAAATTGGGCAAAATCACTCAAACTACCGAGAAGTGTAGAGTGAGTACCCGGGTGTGATAGCTATAGTACGACCCTAATTAATCACATGATTGCCCTTGATTCTGGCTACCTGTTAGATATCCACCTAGGTGGAAGTCACTACCCTAGTCCCTTTAAACCCTTGAAAATCAACATCAAATACATTGTACTTAGTTTTAACTATTGCATGTTATAGAATAGAAGTAGAAGTAGAAAACAAACCAAACATGTGTGGAAGTGTAATTAAGGGCATAACCCACATCTAGACTCGGATATAAATTTAACTCCAAACAAATTAACTCCCTGTGGATTCGATCCCGACCTTGTTGGGTAAAACTGCATCGACCATCCTCGCTACTCAATAGTAGTGCAGGCTTGGACCCGATCACACAACCATCGGGTGATATTGAGAATAAGGCTTTAGCTTTCGAGCGGCAGCTACGAGGGCAAAGGCCAAATTTTTCAGATGTAGGCAGCGAGTTTTTGCTCCCGTCAAAATTTTACTTACATAATAAATAGGGGATTGGGTACCTTCATCCTCGCTGACCAAAATAGCACTTATCTCTACCTTCGAGGCTGCTAAATAACAGTAGTTGTTCGCCTTCCTCTAGTTTTGACAGTAATGGAGGACTTGACAAATACTTTTTAGATCCTTCAAAGCCCGCTGGCATTCCTATGTCCACTCAAAGTTATTCTTCTTTTTGAGAAGTAGGAAGAAATGATAGCATTTTTTCAAAGATCGGGAAATAAATCTGCTCAAAAGCGGCCAGTCTTCCCATTAGCTTTGAACCTCTTTTACGCTTGATAGCTGGTCCGGGATGTCTTCGATATCTTTGATTTTATCAGGGTTAACCTCGATTCCCCCTCTTTGCGACACGAGGAATCCCAGGAACTTACCGGAGCTGACCCCGAATGCACACTTCTCGAGGTTAAGCTTCATGTTGTGTTTTCTCAAGATGTCAAGGTCTCTTGCAGGTGTTTCATATGGTCACCTGCATTTTAAGACTTAACCAGCATATCATTTATGTAAACTTTCATAGTTTTCCCTATTTGCTTCTCAAACATTTTGATTATGAGCCGTTGATAAGTGGCTTCGGCGTTCTTTAGCCCGAAAGCTATCCATTGTAACACTATGTGCCAAAGTTCGTTATGAACAAAGTTTTTCCTGATCCTCCGAGTTCTTGATTTGGTTATACCCGGAGCAAGCATCGAGGAAACTTATCAAATCGCTCCCAGCCGTCGCATCAATCATTTGATCAATGTTTGGCAATGGGAATGAGTCTTTTGGGCTCGCCTTATTTAAATCCTTATAGTCTATGCACATTCTAAATTTATTATTATTCTTTGGAACTACTACTACGTTAGCTAGCCAGTCATGATACTTTACCTATCGGATTGAACCGATATCAAGCAAGCGAGTTACCTCTTCTTTGACAAATTTGTTTCTGACACTGGCAATAGAATGTTTTTTCTGTCTTACCGGAGGGATGGTGGGGTCCAAGCTTAGCTTGTGCATGTCCACTTCTGGCGTGATACCTTTCATATCCGCATGTGACCATACAAAACAATCGACATTCAATTTAAGAAATACAATAAATCCAGGCCTGAGTTCAGGGTGCAGTCCCGTGCCCAAGTGGAACTTCCTCTGCAAGAAATTTTCGAATAATGTGTCTTGTTCAAGTTTTTCCACTATGGACTTTGTTGCGTCCATCTCTTCTAGTACCTGGAAATACCTTGGTACTTGATAGTATTCCGATGACTCTTCCCCCTGGTTGACTTCGCTCGGCTCGGGAGCAGGCGCCGGTTCCTATAATTGCTATACCGCATGCTCCTTCCCTTTGTTACTAGAGACTAAAATTGCATTTATCTCCCTTGCTGCCGGTTGGTCACCTATTTTTTGTTTAATTCCTCAGGAGTTGGGAATTTCAGCAACTGATGATATTTTTGATGGCACAACCTTTATCTCATGCAACCATGGTCTCCCCATGATGATATTGTAACCCATATCGCCGTCTACTACCTCGAAAAGGGTCGTCTTCATCACCCCTTCGGTATTCGTGGGCAGCAGGATCTCTCCCTAGGTTGTTACGCTTGTCAGATTGAACCCCGCGAGAAGTTTCATGGCTGGAATGACACTTCCGGTAAGCTTAGCTTGCTCCAACACTCTCTACTAGATAATATTGGCTGAACTTTCTGGGTCCACCAGAACACGTTATAATTTTAAAATCTAAGACATTTAGAGAGATTACCAGGGTGTCGTTATGCGGTAGCAATAGTCCGTCCATGTCTTCTTCCATCAAAGTTATGTCGTCCTCGACGACTTCCTAGAGTCTCTTGCTGTGTGTTACCGACACCTTTGTCTTTTTTGCCGCTGAAAATGTCACACCATTAATCTCGTTCCCCCCAAAAATCATATTGATCATCAAACGTGGAGGATCCTCTCCTGTTTTTGAAGGCTCCGTGTTATCGCGACTGCGGCCGTAATTGTTTTTATCCCGATCACTCAAAAATTCCTTGAGATGGCCATTTTTCAGCAATGTTGCCACCTCTTCATGCAGATGCCGGCAGTCCCCAGTCCGGTGACCGTTTGTCCCGTGATATTCGCACCACAAATTAGGATCTCTTAGGCTGGGATCGGATCTCATTGGCTTCGGGAATCATGCTTCTTTAATGTTCCTCATAGCTGACACCAGCTCCACTATGTTGATGTTGAAGTTGTATTCGAAAAGCCTGGGGTAGAAAGAATCTCGAGAACCTGACGTTTCCTTATCCTGCAATGAACTTTTATTTCGGTCGCGATTAGTTCTCCTATCGGTAGCGAATCTATCCGCCGACCGATAACTTCTACCGTGTCCTTCGTCCCGTTCATAGGGCCAAAAACGAGCCTTTGAAGACCGTCAATCTGTGTCGAAATCATCTTTTAATTTTTCTTTATTTTTTTCCAATCCTGACCTATGGCCATCGCCGGGAAACCGAGCTAATCATCCTCAATCCTTATCTTTGACTCATACCAGTTGTGAACATCCGCCCAAGTTGTCGTGGAACTCAAGCAAACTTTCTTTCAACTTCCCGAAAGCATCGAAACTTCTCGGATTGAGACCTTTGGTGAACAGTTTAGCTACCCATTCGTCTGGTACGACCAGTAGAAACATCCTTTCCTTCTAGAATCGGGTCACAAACTCCCGCAGCAACTCGGATTCTCCTTGTGCAATTCTGAATATGTCGGTCTTTCGGGCCTGCACCTTTCGGGCCCCGATAAGGGCTTGATCAAAGAGTCCACTAGCATCTCAAATGAGTATATGGTGTGGTCTAGCAAAAGCGAATACCATATTAGGGCTCCCTTCGTAAGAGTCTCCCCGAACGTTTTCAGTAAGACTGACTCAATCTCATGGGGAGCTAACTCGTTTCCCTTCATCGCCGTTGTATAGGTGGTGACGTGTTCCTGAGGATCTGAAGTCCCATCACACTTCGGCATATCTGGTATTCTAAACCGCTTCCGGATCAATTCAGGTGTCGTGCTTGGTTTGAACGACAATTGTGTGTCCTTCTTTGAGTCCGGCCCTTTCAGCACTGGTGGTGCACCCGGAATTTGATCGATTCGGGTGTTTATTTCCCTCATGAACCGCATGAATTCGATTTTAAAGGGATCATTCTCATTGTTATTACCGGATCCGCCACCGTTCCCCTCGGTCCTGTCACAGACGAATTCGCCCCTTGGGGTGTTGTTATCGACCCTCTGCATTGTTTGATTCGCGGGAGCACCGGGAGGAACTGCACCTTGTCCATTTGCATTGTTGGAAGCACCCAACAATGCCTGCTTTAATTCTGTCATGACCTGATCCTGCCATGAGAGATCTCCGTAACTGCTCGTCTGGAGTCCAGCGTCTCTCTAAGGCTTCGATGTACTAGTACCTGCCACCAAAACATCGTGAAGGATTCAGTGAACGTCTTGAAACTCAGTAACACAAGGCAATTCACTGAATGGTTGTTGGCTCTACCGGAGGAGATGGCCCATAATGGCACTTTGTTGTTCCCTCGGGATCCTTACTATTTCAACGACCTGCTCATCTTCAGCATCATCAGGGGTTGCCTCTCGAACATGTCGTGGATACTGCCCATCGTGAACCGGCGTGACCTCATTCCCCTCGTTACAGGTATCGCTGATGGAATCTTCATGCTGAGGCTGATTTCCTTGGACCTCAACATTGTGTGTGGTACTGACACTGTTATCTGCCATTTTTAATATTTTTTGCTAAGGACAAAGAATCAAACAAGTTAGTAATAGATGCAGGGATCAATTCAATTATACAAATGTCTATGACCCACAGTGAGCGCCAAATTGTTTACTCGTAAAACGATACAGTTGAATTTAAACGTGGTTTACAGACAAGTGAGACGATTTGATCCAAAAAATAATAGATGAATTAGATAAAAATGTAAGACTTAGCCTTGAAATTGAAATAAAACGGCAGATATCTTAGTCCCGGGCGCAGAGTTGTCGGAGGCAGTGAGAACAATATAAATAAGCAAGAAAGTAAAATGTTATTGAGCTTTTGATAAAATATATTATATGCTTGTCAGACAATTCGTGTCATTACAATGATGGTAGAGCTCACTACTTATAGTTACACTTAGGGAACAAGGTCATAGGATCAAGCCCCTCTTAAATGACAATTATGAGGGTCATTGAAGATTGTGTAACGGTGGGCAGTAAATGTCATATTCTCTGTAACGGGCTATGCACTTAATGCTATAGAATATTCTTAATTGAATGCTACCAGGTGGCAAGCATTTATTCTGTCTTTATGAATATCATTCTCTCCGATGACAAGCGAGATCATTACCTCCGGGCCCGACTGTCTTCTGTCTTCGGCTCCACGTGTCGCTTTCTCATGCAATCATTAAATATGAACATATTTTACCCTATACAATAGTATTAATCTAGATTAGTCGGGCTAATAGGTTCCGATACTTGCGTGTACTATATGGTTAAAATTTATTGTGCGGTTCAAAGTTGGGAACAAAAGATATGATAGAGCTTTCTTATCTACAGGTGTTTTTCTTCTCTCTTTTATCAGGTGGTATTTCTCTTCTTTTTATCTAGAGGTTGTATTCCTTCTTTTGGTGTGTTATTGGGATCACCATCTCATTCTATAAAAAGATGACTTCGACATATTCATATTCAAGATTAAGATGAATTTTCATGCCTAGCTCCCTTAGGTAGCTTTCCTCAACTTTTTTTTTTTTTAATTTACATTATGAGCACATAAAGATGAAGCGTACTTGGCTTTGGAATAATTGGCTGAAAACAAGAGAAATCTTCACTTTCTTTCAATCCATAAGCCAAGTCACTTTCTTTCTCTTTTATTTTCTCTATAAACACCTAATTAACTTACGTAAAACACTTTTAGACACTGTATAGTTGCTCTCAAAGTAATAAACGAATATATATATATATATATATATATATATATATATATATCTTCTTTTTAGTTATAATATACAAATTTTATATAGCTTTTTAAACTATCGAATGTAAATAATTTCGGCCGGTGGCTAAAAAGTGATCTTTACCCATTATGGTGCCACATAAGCTGTGTTGGAAATGCACGTGCCTAAGATACATTTTGTTTGCGGTTCGAGATTCTAATAAGGACAATCCTCTGGTTGAAGTGATTAAATGAAATAGCAGCAGCCAGCAGACTACATATCTGCCATGAGGATGGTTGGTTTCAAAGGACAATTATATTATTAGAAGTTCATATCAACGAAAGAAAAAAGAATTACTTATAAAAACATATTGGTTTTGAAGTTGGTAACAGAAGAAGGGATCCTTTTTTCATTAGATGTATAGTGCATTTTCAAAGTGAATTGTAAAAAGAACTACTGCTACAATCTTGTAGAGTTCAAGACCTTAGGCTACTCTAGCAAAAAGTTGTGTTTAACTTCACCAGTTTAGTGAAAAGTTTAGATTTCACGAAGCTCTTTGACGCAAATAACCTTCCCAACACGAATTCCACATCACAGGAACAGTATCATTGCTATTTCTTGAATGAAAACGACACCTCTAGATTATGGTTTTCTTTAAATATAAGAAAATATCAGCAGCTTAGCAGCCTTGACATCTTATTGTAGGTGTAAGAGCTAAAGAAAGTGTTACTTCTCGATAACTCGTTTAGCTCCATCCAAGGTTTCTTGAGAAGCATTGCAACAGTCATTGGTCCAAAACACCCCCCGGAACTGGAGTTATCCATCCAGCTACCTCACATGCTTCCTGAAAATTGACGTCTCCAACAAGTCTATAACCTGATTTCCTAGTAGGATCATCTACAGCATTTGTCCCTACGTCAATTACTGCAGCACCCGGTTTAATCCAGCTGCCTTTGATCTGAAAAATAAGCTAGCAACTTGGTTCAGAGGCCAATCATCTATGAACTAAAAACCAGCACTTGCTTCATTGCAAGGGAATAGTAAACAAGGAATTAACTAATTAACTAATAGAACCAAAATGAGTACAAAAAGGAGGCTTCCAGAGAGGGTGAGAAGGGAGAAATGAATGCTCCTGTTACCATCATAGCCTGTCCTGCGGGCAGCAATAATAATGTCTGCTTCACGAACGATTTTTTCTGGTTCCTTGGTGCGTGAGTGCACTATAGTAACAGTAGCATCTTCCTTCAGAAGCAGCAGAGACACTGGTAATCCAACAATGTTACTTCGACCAACCACAACGGCATTCTTCCCTTTTATGCTAATCCCACTTCGATGCAAAAGCTCGATGCATCCCTGTTTAGCAGAGACCAGATAGGAGTGCTTTTAGAAGACAACAGATTGTTGTATATAGATAGTATAAGATATGAACATAAATTCTTAATTTAGGCAGGAGAATTAGAGAACTGGATGTTTCTATCTTCCATAACAAAAATATTAGTTCTCAGAATCAATGAAGTGTCTCACTTTATTACCTTGGGCGTGCAAGGGAGGAACAGAGGTTGTCTGCCTTTCATTGCAAGCTTGCCAATATTCAGAGGATGAAAGCCATCTACATCCTTTTCCAGACTGATTTCACCAAGAACTCTCTCTTCATTAATGTGTTTTGGTAACGGAAGTTGTACCAGTATACCTGTAGCAATGCACAGAGTGCTTTTAGTTCACTTGTCTTTGTTATGTGACATTTGATATTCTACCCCACATATTTGCTTCACAAAAATGTACTTGCAGAACTTTGCAATAAAATGCTTACTCATGGAGAAAGAGAGAAATTAAACATCTATGCAGCAGTCAGGCTCAGGCAAAACTTGAAAAAAGCCACCAACTGAGAGTGAATGAGTTTTTTTTAATATTACCAAGGTAAAACCTACTTTAAATAGTCATGTATAGATGGTCTAAATACAGCAACACCAGAACACCCATATGTATAGAAGTTGTGGCAGGTAAGTTTTGGCCAAGTTGAAATCAGACCTACAAAAGCCAAAATGTAGGAATGAGATATTAGATGGGCGGTGCTTTCCCGACACAGCATATTAAATAAGAAACCCAATCTGAGGATTTCAACAATGTGTCAAATTACACTTAATATATTAACTGATTATGTAGTACCCACTTAGTACCAATGTCATAAAGCAATATGCAGATTGCATGTATAATGTCTGGTTACTATAGATACCACTATGTTGCCAACAATTAACACGATTGAGTTTGTCCAACAGAGCAAATTTCGTATCAAAATATTTTACTAGGACCTTAAATTTTTCTTTTTGACCTTACGCAGGCATGGACAATGTTGGCTAAAAAATAACCAGGTTGTACAAAAATAAAAGTAGGAGCATGTATGACGAAATAACATCTGCAATATGCCCAAACCAAGTACAGACAAAAAGGCTATATTTCCCCACTCAAACAACAGAAGCATAACAATGCAAAAGGCTAGAAAGATTAACTTCGTAATATCGCCAATGACTAACCATGTACATCAGGATCAGCATTCAGCTCGTGGACCTTGCTAATTAATTCAGCTTCAGCTACGTCCTCTAGCAGGTCTATGTGAAAAGACTTAATGCCAAGCTCAGCACACGATTTTCTCTTCATATTCACATAACTTTGAGAATCTTTCCTATTTCCTACAATGACTACTGCCAACCCAGGGACCTGAAAATAACAAAGAATTTGGATACTTGAATACTGCATAACAACAACAACAACAACAACCAAGAATACTGCATAACCCACGAAAAAATACAATTTCTGATGAAGGACATTGCTTCACCATCTTCGGAATTCAGATACATCATATACACATTTAAGTATGAACATACTCTCTTTGAATTATCTTCATAAAATCCACGATGTAACTACCAGATTAATAGGAAAATTTTCGTACATGCATTTGCTTAAGCATGAAGATACACATGTCAGGGAACTAACCTTGCCATACTTTTCTGAAAGGAGTCGGACTTCAGAAGCAATCTCAGAACGAATAGTTTGAGCAATTGCTTTACCGTCAATGATGGTAGCCTTGTGATCTGATGGCGATGCCATTGTTTCTTCAAACGAGAAATAACTTCCCTATAATTTCAGGACTGCTGGTTTCATAAAAGAAAAGATAAGTTAAACCAAAAGGTTGGACTAGGGTAAGAGTAGGCATGTTCAAAGTCAACATTCTACTACATAAATCAGCACCAATCCAAAACATATTAAGAAGCTATCGATTTACTTCAGCTATAGTGATATTTCAAAGTGTATTGTGATTAGTGGTGCCTAACAAGAGTGTGGCGTTCACAAGGCTAATATATGTCTGACTAAAGTGTATTTGTGGACTGATGAGTACAATTCTTTCCCTACTTCAGAGGAACAAGTGCACTACTTTTCCTAAAGTTCCATTAGGAAGAAAAAATCATTTAGAGATGGGGCTTTTAAAGGAGTGGAAAAACTAATGGATTTGATTGAGTGTTTGTTTGCAAACTTAATGATTGAATAAGAGGTCTTTTCAATTTTGACGCCTAACTAAAGATAATTAGGTTCTGTTTTGATTTGGACATGAATATAATCTTGTTCAGCCAAAGTTAAAACTGAAACTTTCATTACCTCAGTCATAGTTATAGTTCGTAGAGAGGCAAGGTGCAGAAAGAACAACTTAGTATGACAGGCACAATTTTCAGAAAAGCAAAACTTTGCACCATAGTGCTCTATAACTGTAGGTTGAATTAGAAAATTCAACAATTAAGGTCCATTTTCAAGTCCAAAAGTGTTTAGATAACAATGCTGGTAGTTGATTATGCTACAGAAGCCAATGAGGTTTTTATAGTAAACTTAAAGGTCCTCAATCGGGAGAAAAAAACTTTTGTAGCCTCCCTATTTGAATTTTTCATATAAAGTAATTGGAGATATCCCCAATTCAATTTGACTTCCTCTAGTATTGATAGCCGGAAATATCTCAAAGCTTTTCTCAATTGTTTAGACAGATTTCAAGGATATAAATACTTAAAGTTTAGCACCTTCAACCAGTAAAAAATCAACTACGCCTCAATCCCAAACTAGTTGGGATCAGCTAACAATATGACCCTCTATATCCATTTTGATTCTCTCGTTCCAACACTTGTAAATAATTAATGTTATAATCACATTATATAATGCTGAGCAAACAAACATATAATTCAAGAAAGAAAAGTCAATCAAACCCACTTAATTTCAGATAAAAATCCAGCAAATAATTCAGCTCAGCATATGCAATTTCATTCTAAATCTCAGTACATACAATTTTAATTGGGTAGCAGATTGTCAATTCCACAATACCATTTAATACATGTATATACCCCAACAGAGTGGAATAGTTCAATTGGTTAGCAACAATAGAGTCAGTTAGGATACTCACTCCTCCATTAACAGTCAGATTTCGGACGTCTATGCAATTTAATCTAACAAAAATAGGGGTGAAATTATGAGATCTTTAACCACCAAAGAAACAGTAAGGGATTTGATACTTACAGTAAAGAAAATCTTGAAATTGTAAGAGAGAAATTGGGTCGTCGGATTTTGAAAATTTGCACCCTATTTAGATAAAATCTTTCATTTGCAGGAAGAGACAATATGGAGCTCACAATTATTGGGGTAGGTCATAATTGAGTCGAAGAGGACCCAAGTGAGACCGTACAAGGGTGAAAAATACTGTTCCTAAATGTGGATAAAAGATATTTTTGGGGGTACCCCAATGTGGAAAAAAATGAAATCTTGAGAATTATCAAAAGGCGAGACCAAAAAAAAAAAAAAAGTTTAACGTTATAACTAATTCCACTAAATATGAATATTGATGTTTTGTTTGATTTCTTTGACCCAGATTTAGATGCTCAAGTCGAATTTGGAGCATTCCAAAAACTTGGAGATCCAACTACAAAAAGACAGGCACCCTGATACAAGATTGCCTATTTTGTTGGAAAATTCAGGTTATAACACTAAATTAAGTTTCCTAATTGTGAAACGTTTAATTAGTCGAATGTCTCCCCCGTCGTCGTCCAATGAGAATGGATAAGAGGCTCGTGGAATTGACGTGAGGGGGCAGGGATGGCTATATTTCTGGGAGCGAACTCACTTATTAATTCAATCACCAATTGATATTTACTAAGTATGTTTTATCGATCACGACTATTGCAAAGAAACGTAATAATTTACGCAGTATTTTAATGGAAAAATTTCACATAAGAATAATTGGGCTCCCTACTTTTTAATTTTATAATATTTAAATTTACAACCAACTAGCCCAAAAATAATAGGCTAATACTCAACATTCAACTCCAATAGGTTCTCGAAATTACTATTTAATTTTTAAAAATATTGCTAAGCTTTTAAGTAAATTTTCGAATCAGTAACTGTAACTCAAATATTAGTTCAACAAATCAAATCCATTTGGGTGGTGAAAATTAGATGTGGGTTTAAATTCCGAATATGATTTTATGAGAAATTTGGAGTGGGTGTTATTTAGACTTGTTAGAAAGAGTATAAGGAGGTTGTATATAAAATTTGAAGACATTTAATGGAGATTTGGACTGGTTTTGAACAAGAATTGTAACTGAAAATCGTGAAAGAAGTTCTTCTACAGACGCTTGTGTAAAGGTGTATAAAAGTGTATAATAGTATATAAGATGTGTTTATACACTCATATACACATTATACAAGATTATACATAATTATACAAAAAGTTGACTACGTCTTCTTCCTTGCGTCTTTTCTGAAATTTAACTCAAATCTTGCTCAAACCTACTTCAAATCACTTCAAATTTATTTTTTGAACTCCTTTGGATGATTTCAATCAATTAGAACAACCACTCAATTCAAACAACTAACAAACTCAAAAAATCCTATTTTCCAAAGCAAAGCTTTGAATGGCGCCTTCAATGATAGACTTCTAGTCTTCAATTTTCTTACAGCAAACAAGGGGAGAAGCAGAAAATACACAAGCCTTTGAAGCACATGTAGAAGATGTGAGAAGAAGAGCGAGTGAAAGCAATGGTTGTGAGAACGCATATTTAACTCCATACCTTTTAGAAGCAATGGTTGTAAGAACGCAGATTTTGAATTTGCTAGTGCTTTCAAGATATATACAATATGGGTTAGGTCGGGTAAAACTTAAAAATACGGGTCATTTATTATGGTGTGAAGTCATGTATATTTTCTTGTAATTCTTTCTATTTTAATTTCGTTGCTTTTGATGAGTTAGTAATTGATATAAAAGTAAAATTTTAGTTATAAAGTCGTTTTCCATGATAATTTTGTATTCCTAGAAAATACTTTATAAACAAAATACTTTTAAATATTTGGTTGGCGGTTGAAAATAATATATAAAAAAAAAATATTAATAATAATATAATAGTAAAGTAGAGAGCATTAAAATGAAACTTTTGAGTAGTCGAGATTAACAATATGTTCAAAGTTAAATATTGTAAAGAATCTGCCAATAAGTAAAGAAAGTCATTTTTCTAATTTTTATCGAAAATGACTTCCGTACAAAAAATGACCTTTCATAAATAAAAACAAATTAATAACTTCCTTCGTCCCAACACAACCTCGGCTAAAAGTCATTTACCTTAAGTTAAATTAAACATTAAAGATTCAAAACTTAAAGAGCTTTAAATCGGATCTTGAAGGAACTAAGGCACATGGGTCATGAGCTAATAATTGGTTGTGCATTGAGAATATGTGTCCTTTTAATTACGAGTTCAATTGAACCCGTAACTTTCGATACAGAATATGAATTTATATGTAAAAACCTTATTAAAATCTCAATAAGTATTAGACTTTGAACCTATAAGTTTAACAGTACAATGAGTTTAAGGCTATAAATCTTAAAAGCTAAATCCATTAAATTTAAATCATGGATGTGCCTCTGGTTGAGAATCCAATAATGCAACAGGATTATGTATATCAGTACTTAAAATGTATTTAGTACTTAAAATGAATATCTGTTTTGTTCATATAAGTTACACAGGATTATGCAATATCTATCAAGTTGCCTTTTGTCTCCTGGATTTGTAAACCAAGGAGGAAAACAAATCCTTTTAGATTCATGTCCGCTCCTTCATTTTTCTTAATTTTAAAATGATTCCATAAATCAAAGAGATTGCATAAATGGATGAACTGTTATATAATATAATGCAAATGCTGATTTCAAAATCATATAAATCATGCCGTTTGGTTTTCTTATATAAAATCAAATCTTACTGGATCAGACCCGTATACATACGCAAATAAATATTTACTCCTGCCTCTCTTGTAGGGGGTGGCACATCTTCAATTAATGCATCATTTGATTACTATTTAAAAATGGTTAAGCTTTTCTCCTCTTTATCTTGTCCAATAATCTCTAGTAATGATTAAATTTACTTAAGTTTCTAATGCAGCTATATTTGAATTCTTTTCTTGGACACAAAACTTTTTGGCATATAGTTTAGGTTTTGATTATGTAATATTTAGGTTTAGAAGCAACAAAAACTACCCAGTATAATCCCACCAAGTGGGGTCTGTAGAGGTAGGACGTACGCAGCCTTACCCCTACCCTGGAAGAATAGGGAGACTGTTTCCGGATGACCCTCGGCTAAAGAAGGTGAAGGAAGCCCTGATAGCTAGGTTTAGAAGCATAAAAGCAAAATTATTGGAAATGGTTTTTCTTTTTTTCTTGTTTGTTTTTTTTTTTTTTTTTGGGGGGGGGGGGGGTTGTTAACTTATTACAAAAGTGATTTGGTAACAAAAGTACTACTGCATTAAACAAAACTCAACTCTTAATCCCAATACAAACTACATATATTATATAAAAGCTACAGCCAGAGCAGCAGCACATGGCCAGCAAGAAAATAGTTTTAAAATGTGAAATAGAAGTAATTGGTGCTACTATTTTGCTAGTTGAAATTCAACATCAACAAATATATCTAAAGAAATCCATTTCCATGGGATAAGAATAACTCCAGACATGATTCTAAAGATAAATCAGTGTTGATCAGGCATGTCAAAAGCAGCATTGTGAAAGTTTACAAACAGAATGGAAGATAGACAAGCGGATCCAAGATTTAAACTTGACAGGTTCGACCTTTAAGGGAACTCGTTATACTTTTTCAACACTTAATAAACCAATAAATTTAGACAAGAGTTCACAAGGCTCATGCATTACAAGCCAGAGAATTGAAGACACAGGTTCTAAAAACAGGTGGCCCCAATTCCTTTTGGCATCTGCAACAGGATATGCATTCTATCCAAACAAACAGAATAATACATGGTCAAACTTACCCCTGAATGAATAGCTTCAGAAAGTTAAAAGGCTATCTAGCTATCCATTTGCAATATAGCATTTTCAAACTAGCTTTAGTATCTTAAAAGATTGAGAAAGGATCTTCTACTACATAAACTTTGTTACATATAACCTTAATTTGGTGGCAGAAATATGATACAATATATACCTACCTTGTAACAACTTATAGGCTCTTAAGTAGTTTCACACAATCGCATTTTAAGTGACAAGTTTCAGAACACTTACAAAAATAAACAGCTCCATATCTTGAAGTGGAGATTTACCTCGTGCTTTTTCCCATACTTAGCTATAGAAGCAATATGGAGTGGAGTAGACATACTATGTATCCAGTTATTTTATGTGGCAACTACTGTTCCGCCAAGCACTAACAGGAAAAAGCAATAAGCATCCGAAAGGAGTAAACAATGGAGTAACATTAGCACCAGAGAGATTTTCAACAAAGTGTTTAAGTCCGCAATGAGATCACTCAATTTACAACAAGCAGGACTCACCTGTACATGCCACTAAACCAGGAGACATCAGAAATAAATTCTTATCAGAAGATTAGGGAAAATAGCCAAAGATAGTTGCATCATGCTGCCCAATGCTGTTAGCCTGTTACCAACAGCTATTTGATATTTCATATTCATCCGAACAATCTTGCTTTAAATGCGACTGCTGCCATCATGTCTTCACAGACAACAGCTTACCTCAATGAGAAATACAGAACTGAGGAAAGTCGAGCGCTTCTTATGCAACCACGGAGTAGAGCAGCTTTTTTAGAGAACCACATTGATCAGCATACTTAGACAATGTTGTTACCACTGACTCCGAGAACCACATTAATGCTCCCAAATTGACATTTCCTTCATTATTCATCACTAGTAGCCGACAGGGGTTAAATTAGATAGCAACATGGAGGCTGACAAGAGAAACACAGTGCTAACCACAACATAATTACACCTGTAGAAGTTCGTCTAAGTGAACAATTTCAGCACTGACACTATGCACCAAATCCTAATTCTTAAAAACACAACTGACTTTGACCTGAAGACAGTAATGGACTGGAAAGTGGATTCACAGTTTTATAAGGACCAGTACAAATGACTGTATATAGAGATACTAAAAACTGAAACACCACCTATCCAATAAAAGGTTCTAAATCAAAGACTTAAGTATAATTCCAAAGCCAGTCTCCAGATATATCTTTAAGACAAATTAACAGGAAATTGCAAATGACAAATCAACAGTTACCCTGAATATCAATCATCTCCCGTTGGAAACAAAGTAAGAACCTTCCTCCCATTAGCAGCTGTAGCTGATTCCAAATCCTCAACATAAGATGGCACCACAGGGCTACTACTATGCACTGATGTTCCCATTCTCTGAACCTGCTGATGCGACTGCCTCGACAAGAATGGAACCTCAAACTGCCCGTTTGGTGGCGACCCGAAATGCCTATACTGCTGCTGAAGCTGTGGAGGGTGTCCAACAACTGCAGCCATCTGATGATGATGATGCATTGCTGCCACCGGCACGAACGGCATATAATGGTCAGAATTACCCCTCCCTGGATGCAAAAAATGTGGAGGCACTGGTGAACTAGCAAACAGTTGATCTGTTGCTGTATCCACCATCCCTCCCCCGGATAAACCCGGTATACTTCCATTCCCATTGCCACTGCCACCATTAGAAAGTCCCTGCATACGTTTCAAATATAGCCTATACTTTTGCAAATGACTAGCCACATTCTCACGAGTTAAGCCATCTACACTCATCAACTGCATTATAGTCTTGGGGACAGCATTCTTGATCCCCAAATGAGCAACTGCATCCACAAACCTCTTGTGGAGCTGTGGGGTCCACACAAGCCTAGGCCTTTTTAAGGTACGGGCAGGTTCATCAACACCCCCTGAACCTGCAGTGCCACCCAACTCGGCCGAGTCAAACTCGGCCGATGAGTTAGGGTGAGATGAAGGTGTATGAACTCCTAGTGGTGGAGTAGTCTGCTGGTGTTGTTGGTGGTGAGTTTTGGGAAGTGGGCTATTGGGGTTTTGAATATCAAAAGCTAAGGCTAAATCAGGAGTGATGAGGGTTTGGGACAAAGGCATTAGCTCCTCAGGAGAAGGCAGTTCTTCTTCCCATTTAGCAAACCAATTAGAATCTTCTTCCCTCATTTCACTAGACCTTCAAGAATATTCTAAATTACAAGATTTTGGACCAATTGAATTGAACTGAAAAAATGAGTCTTTTTAACAGATGGTGTTGGAGATAGACAGTAGAAAAGTAGAAAAAGATCAGATTTTTCTGAGATGGGGTTGCAAATTTTCTGGGAAAGTTCTCTCCTTTTTTGGAAATTCAGATTAAAATAAGGTAGGACGAGGAGAAAGAATTTCTTCTTTAGAGAGTGGAATTGTGATAGACAGTATAAAACTTGAAAAGATTAGATTTTTCTGAGATGGGGTTGAAAATTTTTCTGGGGTCAATGATCTCTACTTCTTGGAAATTCAGATGGATGGACTAATTCTAACAAATGAACTGAAGACTAAGGTAGAAGAAGAAAAAAGGAGTGTATTTGAGAAATGGGATTGTGATAGAGAGAGCAAAGACTTGAAAGATTAGATTTTTTCTGAGATGGGATTTTGTCTTTTTTTTGCTGTCCTCACCCCTTATAGTAAAGCTTTGATATTTAGGTGTTGAAGGAAGAGGAGGAAGACAAATGGAGGTCTACTTTAATAGAGGCAGACAAATGAGTTTAGCTTTGTAAATTTGCAATAATGATGTGATTTTGGATGTGTTTGGGGGGAGGGAGGGGGGAGGGGGGGTTGGAAAGAAGGGGTTAGGATGGAGGGGTGTTCGAGGTGGATCTTGTTTTTTTTCTTTTCAGCTTTTTATTATGGATTCTGTTCCTCATGCTTTTCTCACGGTTTTTATGGAAATTTTGGGGTGAGAACTTGAGAAAGTATTGTGTGGATGTATGGGAGTATATGATTTTATTATTTGGGAATTTTGAGGGTCTTTGTGCTTATCACCAAAAATTTATAGTTTACCACAAATAATACAATCAAACATCTTCATAACAGCTTCGTTCCAGATATTTTTGAATGTTATAGTGAAATGTTGTTATTGAAAAAATATATATTATAACAGAATATAAAATTTGATTCCGGAAAAACTTGACTTTTATAGTAAAATATTTTTATATAAGGATGTTGTTATAAAGAGGTCTGACAGTATGGAAGAAAGTCTTACAAAATTTCCACCACTCCATTCCTCTAAAAAGAATTTTTTTTAAAAGGTTCTTATGCTATGGTTGGTTGCTAAAAAAGGGTCGAGAGTGAGGGTTATATGAAAGGTTTTTTTGTTTTGCATCGGTCCGATATCTGTTTTAGAGTCCGATTAATTCAGATTAGTGAAATAAAGTCTCACTTAGAGGTGAAAAGTTCTCTACTAAAGTCGATTTTATTTCCAAGACTTGATTTCGTATTTTAATAAAGAATAGAGATATATTTATCACTCTATCATAACCTTTAGTTGATAAGTGAGACTTTATTTCTACTTTCGTTGTCTTTTGGAAATTATCACATCTTTATTATATACTCTTTTTGGTATATCTTGGTTGTACCTCAATTATTTCAATAAGCAGAGTCAGTACAATTTATTAGCATCGGAAGAAGAATTTTATTTCTACTTAATGTTTGCATTATGTAATTTGACTTTAAGACTCATAAATTAAAAAGAAATACTCATTAATAACTATGATTAATTATAAAACGTTGATTTTTGTCCGTGGGATAAATACGCTGGCATCTCTTTCGTTTGTTAGACCTAACCCCACAAAATCCATAGCGCGTGTAAAGCACGACACATTATAAGTGGACTGTACTGATCAATCAGGTGGCTAATGAATGGTGCTTTCATAGTTCCTAAATCAAGGTCCCATAGATTCTCCTTTTTTCGGTAAGAGAAAAATGATTGTTAAAATAACAGAAAATAAAAAAGGATTGCTTTTTCTGTACTTCCTTATGGAGCAAAACGATACAGGGAGTCCGAAACTTAAAAGATAATTTTTTTGTACAAAAATTACTTTTTTAATATTTTAAAAAAAAAGTCACAAAAAGCGAAGTAGTTTTTTATTATTTTTTTAACCAAAACACATCGTTTAATGTAAGAGTTGGGCCCAGCCTTATTTAATAAAGGCAATTCGCAGTACAATACTGCGAATTGCCTTAATTAAATAAGGCTCTTCGTTTCATCTTCCCCGACATTTCACACAGCCTCCATTAAAAAACAAACTCGCTCCTTTCTGTCCTCCACCCCCCGTTTTATTTATAAAAAAAAAAATTCGGGCCCACCCGTCCCATAAAGAGCAAGGTGTGTAGGTCCCACATACACAAAAAGCTTTGGATACCGTGTTTCGAGTGCAAAAATTCAATTTCAACAATATTCAAAAAATTTACATCGAGGTATTTCAATTTAGTTTATGCCGAAACTCGTATAGTCATGCATATTAGTATTGTTTAGCATGTTTCCATGTGAATTTATGTTATGTTTGTGTTTAATTTTGTATCTTTTATATACCCGGATTGATTTATTTGATACCCGAATTTATGTTATGTTTGTGACCAAAAATGCTACCGGATTGTTTGTGTTATATTTGATTTATATACCCGAATTTATATTATGTTTGTGACCAAAAATGCTTAAAATTGATAAATAATTTGTATTCTTATATAATTTGTATTAAAATTTGATAAATAATTTATATTGTTAAATAATATTATTTATTTTGTTTATTTGTATTGTTAATGTTATGTTCATATTGTAGAGCCTTATAGCGTAGTAAAATATAGTATCTTTTAGCGAAGTAAAATATAGAGCCTTTTAGCGTAGTAAAATGTAGAGCCTTTTAGCGTAGTTCAATGTAGAGCATTCTAAAAATACTGAAATTCAGTAGCGCACAATAATTCTAAGAATTATTCGGTGGCACCGGGCGTCAAAAATCAAGCCTGGAACCCATACATAACTATTATCTCCAATTTCAAAAATCATACTTAATTTAATTTATTAAGTTAATAAAAATCTAAAAATGTTGAAATTGAGACTTATAATAATTAAGAATTATTCGGTGGCACCGGGCGTCAAAAATCAAGCCTGGAACCCATACATAACTATTATCTCCAATTTCAAAAATCATACTTAATTTAATTTATTAAGTTAATAAAAATCTAAAAATGTTGAAATTGAGACTTATAATAATTAAGAATTATTCGGTGGCACCGGGCGTCAAAAATCAAGCCTGGAACCCATACATAACTATTATCTCCAATTTCAAAAATCATACTTAATTTAATTTATTGTTAATAAAAATCTAAAAATGTTGAAATTGAGACTTATAATAATTAAGAATTATTCGGTGGCACCGGGCGTCAAAAATCAAGCCTGGAACTCATTAGAGATCAGATGGCGGTATTGCACCCAGATATTACCCACGAGACAGAGCATCTTTGGATTCAGCGGTACACTCGGTTGGCGTTGCTCCTGCTTTTTGGGTGTGTCTTGTTTCCGGACACCTCGGGGAACAAAGTGAGTATGCGTTTTCTTCATTTTCTTGAGCAGCTGGATGAGCTACCCCAGTACAGCTGGGGTGCTACTGTTCTGGCGTATCTCTATAGGAGCATGTGCCGCGCGAGCGTAGGTCCAGCGGTTGATATATGTGATTTTCTGCCCCTCCTTCAGGTGCAAAAAATTTCCGAATACACTGTTTGTTACCCCAAATTCTATATCGTGAAATGACTCATAAATTTACATCAACATTTTATCTTAGGTTTGGGCCTGGCAGCGGATCATGCCGTTGCAGCCACCTCTACCAGTACTTCCGCCCGGTCAGGATTATCCGTTTCTCCCTCTAGCTATCAGGTGGATTCTCCGGCTGGGAACTACCGAGGGACGGATGCTCACCATAATCTCCCCCTTCTTAGGGATGTGTTAGATATGTTGGTGGACGGACAGGTAAATATGTACCTATACTTGGTTGTTTTAAATTAAGTTGGGTTTTGCGTACTCATTTTTATGTTACTATTGGTAGTTCATCTGGACGCCATACAGCATCGAGTTGCTTGGTCACCTACCCGCTTGTTGCTCAGTCGACCGGTTGATTTGGAGCACCTCCGTCCCGTTGATCTTCTGGGATTTTGTTGAGTATCATGCCACGGAGTGTGTGCTTCGACAGTTTGGCCGTCCTCAGGCTATACCGAGGGATCCTGCATGGGAGCCGACTCACTATCAGCGGGACGACCGTTCGAACATGGACCGACAGTATGTTGGGTGGCTACAGCAGCAGATAGATTATTGGGAGGACCGAGCTGAGCGCATCCCGCTACCACTTTCAGTTTTCGAAGAGGCCTCTATTCAGCTGTATGATGGGTGGTACCGCCGCCATACCCGATTGATGATCGGGAACCCCGTGCATGTACTTGGCGAGCGCTACAGACCGTACGCCGGGAGGAATGAGGCACTGGTATGTTTTTGTGACTTATTAATATCTTATAATTGTTACATAGAGTTATTTAATTACTATTTGAAATGTTTCACAGGCTATTGGGCTTCATCGCATCTACCAGTCGGGACAGGACATGCAGCAGCGTTCGAACATCCCTGAAGTGGTTGAGTATGCCCGGGAGATGGCCCAGATGGCTCGTCTGACACTGTTGCAGGCGAGAGATGCCGAGAGGTTAGACCATGAGCCTCAGTATGTGGCTCCAGGGGCCTACCAGAGGGGTAGGCCAGTCCCACGAGCCAGGGGTAGGGCACCAGCGAGGGGACCCCCACCAGGCAGGGCTGCCCCACGGGGTCGCAGGGGACGGCGAGGAGGTGGCCAGCAAGGGGGCGTTGAGGTACCTGTCGACCCACCTGCCGATGCACATGACGAGGAGTTCGGAGTTCGGGGCTTTGGAGATGACCAGCAGGGTTATATCCCTCATGCAGATGAGCCTTCCAGCAGCATGCCTTCATATAACCTTCAGCTATCTTTGCCAGCATCGCAGGTCACCCCGTCAGGAGCATTGTCGATCATGGGTACATTCGACGGGGATGTAGATCAGTACTTCGCATGCCCATCTACCGCAGCTGAGGATCGGTCGGCCCGGGACGTGGATGGCGGGTGCAGGTTGAGTTATCCGTCGTCCCCGGCAGTTCATGCGATATGTTTGTATGACTTTAATATTTCAATTTGTTTTCTTTTCCTTAAATCGCTGCCATTAATTAATTGTAACTTTCTTATGCAGTCTTCGTCTCAGCCCATCTTTGAGGACACTACATGCGGTGATGAGCACACCATCGATACATATACCTAGGAGGCCGACGAGACCATGGTGAGAAAATATTTTCTTACTTAAAATAATAGTACATTCTGTAGGTTAAGATAATAATACATTTTCATAAAATAATACATTCATACATGCTAAGATTACTTCTTGTTTTGTAGGTTACTCACGGCCCGACGGCCTATTCTTCCGACCCTGCCAGTTGTGGTGTTGATGCTGCTGCACATCCTCACATAAAGAGGCGGCTTGATGATGATGATCCAGATAGTGTGCCCGGGCGACAGGGGATGCGACTTAGGCCAGCAGCAGCACTGAAGCACACAGGCTGCGGCACTCACTGATTTGCTTATGTATTAACTTTGTGTAAATAGTGCTTTATGTAAATAATAGTAACAATTATCTTTTAAAAACAATTTTATTTTAATTGCGTTTGAACAACAATTTTACTTAAACAGTACAACTCAAACACAGACCTTACAAACCTAACACAAAAACAAACAGTACAACTAATGAAAGTACTTGACAAAAGAAACATGAAAATACACTATAACACTCAACACGTAAATGTCATCGCTTAGGTACGACCGCCTAGTATTCTCTGCTTAATCCTCTCGAGCTTTCTTTCCAATTTCTTTTTCTCTTCTTCCACCTCCTTGATCTTTGCCTTCAACTCTTCAATTTCTTGCTTCGATTGGCGCTCTCTGTCCCACTGCCCATTACACACATCTTGAAGATGATACACCTGGTCTTTGTAGTATTCCTGGTTACATGGTTCATTAACCCATACCTTAAAATTACATATAGGTACGTCGGGTTGCCTATAAAACTTGTTCATACATGCCCAGTAGCGGCGTCCAGCTTCTTCCCATTCATCGTACATCATGCTTTTGTTTCCACATTCGCACTTTGGGCAACGAAAGGGTCGTACAGACATTTCTTAAAGAGAAGTTTGGTTTTATGGAAAATCTCGATTATAGGTTCTTTTGAAGCGTATAAAATAACTCGAACGCGCTTGTTATTTATAGGCAACATATCAGATAGATCTTCGTATTATACTGCGAATTACAAATTGAATTTCTCTGACATGAAACAGGGTTTTCACATGGTTTTTCGCTTTTTCAGCAGGACATGACAACTCCACAATACGTAGTATTGTACTACGAATTACATAGACATGACAACTCCACGAAACAGGGTTTTCACATGCTTTTTCAGAACGAAATGACAACTCAGTAAAACGTAGTATTGTAGTACGAATTACATAGTAAATTTCACTGACACAAATTCGCAGTATTCCACATGTTTTCAGCTTTTTCAGAACGAAAGGACAACTCCGTAAAACGTAGTATAATACTGCGAATTACATATTAGAGTTGCATTTCGACATAACATTTTAAATTTTCACATGACAGCTTTAGAGTTGCATATTTCGACATAATTTTTATTGAAACAGAATTTGAACAAGAAACATAATTTGAACATGAATTTTATTTGAAAATGAAACACAAACACAAAAGCCGGAAAACTAAAGATACGTGACAGTACAACTGCTACAAACACATGACAATGAAAACATGAAAATACACTACTACGCTTATTAAAAATAAGCTACTATTTAATCACGATCGTGTCCTACAATTCGCTCCAACCACTCGAGTTGCTCTTCCAGCTTTTTTTTCTCTTCTTCTGCCTCGTTGAGTTTGGCCTTCAACGCCTCAAGTTCTTCATTGGTTCGGCGCTCGCGCTCCGCTTGGCTATGACATAAACAATGAAGCTCATAAATTCTTTCTTTGTAGCGCTTTTGCTTACATGGTTCGTCCATCCAAACCTCAAAGTCACATGTAGGCTTGCCGGGTAACTCCTTGAGCTTGTTCTTACATGCCCAGTAGCGGCGTGCACCTTCTGGATACCATTTGAACAAACTGCATTTTTCTCCGCAGTAGCACCTTGGGACATAAACGTTTTGTGCAGACATTTCTTATAGAGAAACTTTGGTTATTGTTAAGTGAAGAATATAAGTACCGTGCAACCGTTATTTATAGTCAAGATTTCAAACAAAAACGCAGTATAATACTGCGAATTACATAGTCAATTTCCATGACTTAAAACAACGTTTTCACGTGCATCTCAGCTTTTTCAGCAGGACATGTCAAATCCACAAAACGTAGTATTATACTACGGATAACATATTAAATGACCCTGACACGAAACAGGGTTATCAATAAAATGCAGTATAATACTACGGATTACAAATTAAATTTATCTGATAAAATATATTATTGTACCACGCTTTACATATTTAATTTATTTAATAACGAATTTTTTTTTCTATACAACATTCTTGCTCATGTTTACTAAAACCCATACAAAATTTATTTCATAAGATGTAACAGGATTGTGGAAATTTATTTATTTCATATATATTGAAACAAACAAAAATACAGACATGTATTACAAAAACAAATACCAAAATAAAGGACTAGGGGTATGCTTGATAGTTGGGTACATTGGATGAACTTGCAACAGGATTACCACCGCCACGCCCACCACCTGAAGGACATTTACGACGGTCATGTCCAGTTTGAGAGCATATGCCACATTTACGCGCATAAACGGACTCACCAACATCCATTTGGTTCCGTATACGCGTTCTCTTTTGCACTTTCAGCTTGCGCAAATAGTCCTTGTTACATACCAACTTAAAAGGTTCCGGCGGCCAATAATGCTCAGCACCTAATGGATGCAACTTCCCACTATACGTGTCTACGTATGCTGCAATAGTGTATTGCCTATCAATGTAGTTTGCTGCCCCATATCCAACTTGTTGAAAACACTTCAACGCATGTGGGCACGGCATGTGGTAGATGGTTTATTTCCCGCATGAACATAACCTTCTATTTTCATTCACCGTCTGTAGATTATTCCCACGGTGTCCGTTGATAGCGGTCTTAACTTCAAAAACACCCCGTTCATGATCGTACTGAAGAAGTGAATGCCACTGTGCTCGCCTCCTGTACCTTTCAAATCTTGTCATGGGTATTGGCATAAATTCAACACCCCTGTCCATCAATGACGATGCAACTGCATGCCTTTCAACAAACCTCTCTGCATTCTGTTTGAAAGTCATGCGGACCATGGCAGTGACAGGCAGTCCACGGGCAGACTTTAACAAGCCGTTGAATGACTCCGACACGTTTGTAGTGAGGGCTCCCCATCGTCTGCCACCATCAGCATGCAATGTCCACATTTGAGGGTCATGTTGCATCAACCAAGTATAGGCTCGTGGTTCTATCTGCCGGATCGCTTCCATGCGCCTCGGGAATTTACACTGCTGGTGCTCAGTTGCAGCCATCCACATTAAGTCATGCAACGCCTTGTCAAGAAATTTCTTCTGGAAATTAGCCTTCAGGTGCCTCACACAGTAACGGTGGTATGCATGTGGTTCCTGCCATTCAGGCAAGTGACGTACAGAACTTAAAATACCACCATGCCGATCAGATATTAGACAAATACCTGAACGCTGTTTGACAACGTGCTGCTTCAAGTGGTTCAAGAACTGCGTCCACGTCTCTTCACTTTCGTTGGCACAAATGGCAAAAGCTAGTGGAAATATTTGTCCGTTGGCATCTACAGCAACTGCAATCAAAAGCTTAATATCATAATTTCCATAGACATGAGTACCGTCTATGGAAATTACAGGACGACAATGCACAAAACCATCAATTGCTAGTTTAAATGACCAAAATACATAGTTGAATATATATTCCGGTCTGTCCGAACTTCGCTCACGCCTCCATTCAACAACAGTCCCGGTGTTAAAGTGTTGCAGTGCAGCCATGTACCTGGGCGGATTTGAAAAAGACTTATCCAAGTCACCATAAATAAGTTCAAAGGCACGTTTGCGACCGAGATGCCTTTCTTTTGGTTATAGTACAACCATACTCCTGGTGGGCGGCTGTAATACACTCTTTAATCTTGAACCTAATGGACACTTCCAAAAATGGAACCAAGACAAGGGAAATCAAGTCGACATCCAAGTTGAAGTGATTCTCATTGAATGTGTCCATTTCACATCTATGCTCGCTAATAAATTTACCCACTTTCCACAAACCTGATTTCTTCTTTGTGGCACGCAGCATCCAGTGACAACCCATAAACCACCTACGGCATACAGCCTTGTATTTCTCCGTAGTTGACTCACTTACCGTCATCTCACGACACTCCCTTATACTGTAGATTTTTACAGCCCTAACTAGGCGAGCTTTATCGGGGAAATACATGCCCTTTGTAAGAACAACTGGTCTAGATTCATCCCACATCACCGACCGTAATTCATCATCATCCCTTGTGAGGGCATCAACGTTAGGCATGCTTGGCAAATTATCAAGGTAGGGAATATTTCGCTCATGAAATGGCACGTGGGACTCATACACTCTTGGTCTAGCGGGAGGTGGAGGAACATGCTCCCTAGTCAGCTCAGGTTCCACATTCACTTCCTCCTCCTCATCATCACCCTCATCATGGAAGGGTGTCTCATCCCCAGACTCATCCGCATTGTTGTCATAATTACTATCATCCTCCTGACTCTGCGCATCTGCCAAATCACGAGTAAAAACGTCGTCTATGGGCAACTGTGTGAGGCCATGAGCTTCATGAAGCTCGTTTTCACTGCAGAAAACGAACAAAAACATAAGTTACCCAATACTCAGGAAAAATACTTTACATATCGCTATATCACTTTACTTACAAATCGTATTGTCTTGACGTTTCATGATGGATATTTTCAGGTTGGTGATAACTCCCAGATGGACCACCGTGGTCCAATACTCCAGACCTACGCAGATTC
>NW_017670406.1:57415-83064 GCF_001879085.1 Nicotiana attenuata | reverse complement strand
CTCATTACTAGGAAGGTCCTCCACCTTCACGTACATTTCCAATAATTTTATTACAATAAATTCCCTGTATTCGTCCGGAATCCGCAAAAAATCTCTAAGAGTTTCATCATCCTCGATGTTAAACTCAGAATAATAAGCAAACCCCTGCGGAGTCACTGAATAAGGAAATCTACCGGTTACTTTAAGGCTAACCGAACGCCTCCGCTCACTCATTTTTTTACGTAACAACGATACCAATGTATCGTACTCCATATTAAGCGGCAATTTAACATGACACTGTGGAGGTGAGCTATACCTCACAGAGTTATTCTCCACCACAACCTCACCCCCCCAATACAGTGAAACCCTTATTTTTGGCACTTCAGACATTGTAAAAAATTGAATGATAAGGAGAAGAGAGAATAATGAACGTATGTTTGAAGTTTAAGTGTTAGAATGAATTTTTATAAAATTGAAACGTCTATAAATAAGGCAAGTCCGAGCTTGGGGTGTACAATTTTTCAAAGTAATTCGCAGTATTATACTACGTTTTACGTATTTAAATTATTGTTATGTCAATAAATTATTGGTGGGGCCCATCTCAAGCGATTCGCAGTATTATACAACGAATTGCATAAAAAAAATTATTTTTTTAATATTTCGCAGTATGATACTACGAATTGTTTTAACGGCAAAATTTCCGTTAACCCGATTCGCAGTATAAAACAGCGAAGTACTCATTAATGTAACTTTTTTTTAAAAACATTAAAAAAGTGCTTTTTGTACAAAAAATCATTAATTAAGTTTTGGACTCGCAAATAGAAGAGTTAGGCAAACTTCATCAGCATTTTAGCATTCACATCGACGGACGAGAGAGACAGGCTGTGGCGTAATAGGATTTTTCCTTTGGGAAACTTACACAAATGTCCCAAATAAATCTCAACTTACCAACCTCTAGCCATTAGTCATAGACTTACCAAAACTAGCCAACAAAAATTGAAAAATCAAATAATAGGATTCTTTCTCTCAAAGAATCACATGCAAAAGTCACCTTCCATATTTTTAAGCGTGATTAGCAACATTAGATACAAGACGGAAAGGAAATTTTATGGACGGGGTAGCAAATAAGGTGATGAAATACAAAAATCTATGCAATATTCCAAAAATCTAAACAAAAAAGGAACTTTTTCAATGGGTATAGTTGAAATTCATTGAAAATATATAGATAAGCCAATATACAAAATTTGAGGAAGATTGGAGGTGATTTGGACTGGTTTTGTATCAAAATTCGTAATTAAATCGAGTTCAAAAAAGTCTTCTGCGACACATGTATCAAACATGTATCACGCATGTATCTCACACACAGGTATACATGGATATACATGTGTTACACAATTGATACAAATATGATACATGTGTGATACACAAATGATACAGAGTGTGATACACATCTCATTTTTTTCATGTTCAGCTTTTACTTCGAATTTTCAATTCAAACCACCTCAAAACTTCACCAAATCATCCCAAAACTGAGATTCAAGCTCCTTAAGTTGTGCCCAATCTATTCTAATAACACCCACTCAAAACAAAGCAAAAATTTGATATTTTTTTGCTACAAATAGCTAATTGGCTAAATCGGCTAATATTAGTAATATTTTATCAATTGGCTAATTTTTGTAATGAGCTACTTATAAATGAACATAGCTGGTAATTTCCCTTTTCCTTTTCCACCCAATGTTTGATACTCATTTTGGGACCTAACTAATTCAGATTCGTGCCGAGAAGTATTTATATTGAGTGACTGCCTCTATTATGTTGTTGCTAGCAAATGCCACTATTTTTGGTTTTGGATTTTCCAAGTCATTCCCGCAAGAGATCTAGACTCATCTTTTTCTGATCCTTCAAGAAAAAGATTTATTCTCTTCATAAAAAATAGGAGGTAGAACCAATAAAGATTTCTTTTTCGATTCATCCCTGGCCTCATTCAAGAATTGTTTTTGATCTAATCTGCAGGAATCAATAGAACAGGCAAATCCCTTATGATACACCAGATTTGGCTCGATTATTGATAGAGTAAATAGATTTCTTGAAATTTCTCTTCTAATTCAAAATCGTAGTGTAACGTATATCCTCCTCTATTCCGGTCATGGAATAGATGAAATAAATCAAAAACTAAATTTTTAGAACTGTCCATGCGTTTATTTACCATTCCTGGGCGAAAAAAGATTTTGAAAAGAGAGAACTTTTTTCAGATAAAAGATGGTTGAGATCAAGTTTTACCAAACACCTTTGTGCATTATTTGGACAAAAAAATCTTTTGTCAATCACAAAATGCTCAGAACATTCATGTTCAGAACATTTCTCCAGGCGCGATATGACAACAATCCTCTGGTTATTATTTTTAGGGAAGTTGCTAAAACATTCTGCAAGATGGAAACTCATACAGTTAAAAATGCACCATCTTCTGATCATATTAGGTTGCAATGGAAGTTTGGGAAGTAGATACCACTGTATTAGACATTTCAAAGGAAGTATTAGCTCGGTAAACAAGGAAAAACTCTGATACACATCATACTGAAATGCCTTGCCAAAAACATCATACTGAAATGAATTCAATCAGAACTTCAGTAACATTAATGTTGCAGAAATGATAGGAAAACATCATGTATAAGCTATATGGCACAATGTGCCAAGTATGACACTTCAATCAAGGGCAACTGCATTGGACAAAAGAATCAAGGGCAACTTTGGAAGGTTGCTGGTATGGACCCTTGCTCATGCTACAAAATATAAGGATAGAAAAAATATGGATAAAAATTCATCACCTCATTTATCACTATGGTATAGAAGTCAAAAACAGGAACCTTGCATTCCGAGCATAGGACCTATATTTTCGAATTCAGTGTGAGTTTGCTTCTCAATTCCTCCAGTTTTACCCGAGCCATTGAAAGGACAAGTACCTAGCTTGCTGTAACCTGCATATTTCCTTTCAGTAAAGACGTTATTTTCCTGCAGAACAAGAATCTGGGAGGCTCTGCAAAAACTTTGCCCTTGCAGCAGGATCAGTGGAAAATCGACCCAACACAGCAAATGTGGCCGTGTTGCTTCCAAACTTCTCAATTCCTCTTGATATCATACAGGTGTGATTTGCTTCCACAACTACTATTATGTCTTCACCTAAGAGCGACGAAACAATCTCAGCTATCTGCCTTGTAAGTCTTTCCTGGACTTGGAGTTTAAAGCCATAAAAGTGTACTACTGATTGCAATAGCGCTCTTCCAACTGGATTCAGTCCATCCAAAGAGTAATAACCAATGTGCACAACACCTTGAAAAGGAAGTAGATGATGTTCGCACTGGGACCAGAACGATAAATTGAGCTCAGAGCAGATACCATCTTTGAAATTACCAACCTGACCAGGATGAATTCGAGTATCTATTCTACTTCGAACAAAGCCATTCAGTTTCATCTCCAAATTCGAATTACTAAAATTCATGAACCACTTCACGAACCGAGATGGTGTTCCTACAAGTTCTTCCCTTGACGGGTCTTCGCCCAGAGATTTGAGTATCGAAAGCACAGCATTTGTCATAGCTGAATTTGCTTGTCCTGACCTGCCACAAGATTGAGACGGGCACCATGATTGGTCGGAGAGCCTTGGGTGGGCACTTTCTATGATGATACCTCTGAATTTCAGAAGACTTAAAAAATCAGTCCAAACATCAGCTTTTTCATCCTCAAAAACACCAGAACCTGAGGTGACTAATATCTTTACCCATCCTTGGGGAGTCGAGTCGAGAAAGGCTGTTTCAAAATTTGGGAAATGAATATGTGAACACTGTAGAACCACAGCAACACCTGTTGGCTTAATTCCATGCTGCAAAGCAGCGCAAATTTCATTGGCAAGGCGCTGTGGACTTTGGAGCCGTTTTGCAAAAATATCAGCCACCCGAGAGAGCTTGCTTAGTCCTACAACCCTTTGTCCCGATGGAACATAACCTACATGACACTTGACCTGGAAGGGGAGCAAGCAAGACTCACAGTATGAGAAGAGATCAAGATCTCGAACAATCACAAGCCCACCAACTCCTCCAGCCTGACCACTTCCACCTTCCAATCCAGCTTCAGGGAATAAAGCTCCATGAACAATATCGTTCACCTTTTGTTTGTAACCTTCATTCAACATAAAAGATGAAAGACTAGAGTCAGACAGTAGTTTAAACCATCAATCAACCAACCCAGGTACAATTAAAAATATCAACATTTTTCATCCTATTAGAAAGATGTAGATGTCCTTCGCATGCAGAAGGTTGAATTCCATAGCTAACTAGCATAAAATAGAAAGACACTAATGACTTGGACTGCTTTGTTAAAATGTTAACAGGTTTTTGGTGTTAAAAAATTTGCAACAAAGAGAGCTCTTCAAGTCCTCAGAAGCAAACATGAGGCACAATTTTGACTTATGAGACAATTATAAGTTGTTTCAGCCTAAAACAGAAATCCAGCGCCAACTAGCAATCAAAAATTTAAACGTAAAATGCAGAAAGGAACAAGGGATAAGAAAAGACTGTTTCTTTTAACAGACAAGATGGGCATAAAAGATTTCGTTTGACCAAACTAGCTACTCCTGGAAAATGAGAAAGCTTGTTTGTCTGGTTAAGCTAATTCCATCACCCTACATATTCTCTTTCCGTTTATACATAGAGGGACAAAGTGTTCATGGTTGCAGAATCTTCACTAAAGAAAAAACAAACAAAAAAAGATCAATTCATTAAAATCTGGATACTCCATCACTATTGGTTGCCAAACTTACTTAACTTTCAGCTAAAAATCGTATTTTTGGGCACTTTCCAACAAGGGCAACACATAAACAAATAGTACGAGACAAATACTATTTCAGTACTACTACTTACTAATAGTAATTTATTATTATTTGTCTTCAAAGAAATACTTTCAAAATCCAAATCCAAACTAACAAGCCAGATGCACATGCTCCACTTTCCCAGATCTCATGGACAGGAAAAATGAAGCAGATCCATAAAGAGTCAAATCCAGGATTTGATCATAATGTCTTCGAGTTCGGAATTCTACCACAGCACATTTGATTTACTGGATTCGAAATCTATTAAGTGAATTTTTAACATACATACAAGGTTCGAGCCAAAGCTACTGGTGGAAAACAAATAAAAATCAAATCTTGAGCAGGAAAAAAGTTAAAAATCCAAAGGAGCGTAAATCAAATCTTTAGTAAATTTACAGATATATATACAAGGTTCGAGCCAAAGCTACTAGTCATACTCTACATCCGGCCATTGATAATCAAATCTTGAACATATTAAAACATTAAAAATCCAAAAGGGTGTAATAAATTTTCACCTCTTGTTCCTTCACGAAGAGCCTTAGCAACACGAAAAGGAGTTTTTTTAATGCCTTCTCTATTAATATCTTCACCCAAACCTTGCAAAAGGACTTTTACAGCATCCTTAATAGCAACAGTTTCAGGCTGAACCTCAAAGCCAAGCTCAAGATTTACTTCATTCTCTATTTCTGAATGATAGTGCCCTTCATCTAATGCGCCCATTGAACACAGAGAAATAAATATTAACAGATCTTAATACACAATTAACCACCTGAATATCAGGTGATGAAGAAAATTGAATCTGTTACAAGGAAATAAAAAGAGAGAAAATATTGAAGAAAGGATTTTAGCCAAAGATTCCAAATTTGAGACACTCAAATGAGGAAAATTTGACCAAAAATTCAATAAAAGAGATACGGATGAATGGGAAGTGTAGGGCTCTTATTTTGAGAATAAAAATAGAAGAGATGAATGAGGACGAGATGTGTGTATTACTACAAAAACTTTACAGCAATTTTAAAAATATATATATAAAATTTTGAAAGGAAAAAAAAAACGTAAGGTTATAGTTGATATTGGAATGTGTGGAAGGCTACACCTATTTCTGTCATTATATATCATAGATCTGGGTCGGTCAAGTGATCTGGTATATCCAAATATATTCGCCAACAGTAAAAGGGAAGAGAGGAATTCACTATTAAAAAGAGGAAGAATTGATAATAATTCTCTCTTAAAAAAGGGAAGAAATAATAACAAATGCTCTTTCTTTGTCCTATACAGTAAAATAGATGTTTGTGGTTCGGCCTTTCCGTGGATCCCGTACATAATAGGAGTTTATTGCACCGGACTGTACTTTTTTTTTCTTTGTCTCACTGTATGCGATACAGTTAGTATTTAAAGAGTCAAAAAAAATACTTAGCATGACTTTTTATATACTTTTAAAATATTTTAATTATTGTAATTTATAGTATTTTTATATAGTTTTTAAATATATAAAATTTATTTTTAAAATTTTATGTTCGAATTCAACCTAAAATTAAATAGTTTGATCCTCGTGCTCTAAATCATACAGTATAAAATGGGACAAAGGGGAGTACTTGTTGATACTCACGAAAGCTACATACTTTTAAGGTAATTGCGACTAAAACTTTAAACATATCGCATTTATGTGATAGTTTCATATAAGTTCACAATAATCTTGTCAAAATAGTAGCATGGCATAATTATTTTTATAGGTGGTTATCGAAAAATAAGCAGCATTTGTAAAGTAATTAAAAAGTTGCACTATTTAAAGGGAGATAAAATCTAGACAAGAATATCCTAACTGAAACACAGAAAGTTTTAGCAGATTATGAAACTCTTACATATAAACTTCCAGCATATTATGTTAGAACTCCAACACATGAATTTCCAGCACATAATGCTAGAATCTCATATATAAGAAATTTGAACTCCAGCAATGCTGGAATTTTCGGATTTTAAGGGTATTTCTATTCATATTTTATTTTATATGAAAAAAAGAAGCTAAACTTCAATTATATTTGAAACTATAACTAATTTATAATAAGCAATTGTAAATCAGGCTATTTCTGATTTTTCCAAATAATCTTTTAATAGTCCTCGATGAATTACCTAGTGGTTAACATGTGGTATTACTCATTTGGACATCTTAAGTTCTAATCTTAATCGTAATATTTGATGGATAGTGTTTGACCGAAAAATGTAAACCTTCGGTTAAATTAATTAATTTTATGTAATGAGAGGTTAAACCTAGTTAATGATAATATCTCTAGATTTAGAACTAGTTAACACAGGTAAAGTAAGAATAGTGCTGGTGGGAAATTAAATATAGTGCGTATTTAATATTCCAAAAGACTTGAGCAATAATGGAGGAACATCAAGCAATAAATGGCATTAGTATAAATAAGGAGAACGATTCACCTACTATTGAATGAGGTGGATGATTCTTCTTTCTACAGTGATGAATGACGGACAAATCCTAGTATATTGAAACTATTCTCGGATCTGATGGAAAAATATAGAATAATGGATGGTAGAATCATAGTAAAAAGGTAGTATTTGTGTCTTTTCTAGAGAGAGTCTTCTTCTCAAAAAGTGTTCTTATCAAATGAATATTACATGCCCTCTACCCTTATCTTTTTTTATATTTATGTGGGACATATCCCCAATCAACCCTAAAAGTACAAGTACAGAGAATATTCAACAGAATATTCTCTTAAATATCCTATTACAAAAACTAGCCGTTAGTGCTCTATTCTTGATACTTGACCTCGACGGTTATTGACCACCCGGCTACGAGCTCCACTATTAACTAGTTGACCTCGGCCACATCATTTTTCATAACACCACTTCATGCTAAATTCCATTGGGGTAGATTTTGACCTATACAGTTAGTCCCTCCGCTAATTGAGGTCGACCCTGGACGACCTCGATGAGTGGACTCTGTTAGTTAGGGTTGAGAAGTTTAGGCGAGAAGGTCGAGTAATAGCGTTTCGGACAAGGCAGCAACGTGACCTTCCGTGCGCCACAACCTAGGGTCACATCGATTCAGAGTGACGTCATGTCATCATGCGTTATTATTACGCGTTTTCCCCATACCTTGCGTCATTTCCTGTGCCACTGCCGCTTCGATTCCTGAGTTGGGTAACGACGATTTGCTTTCTCGATATTGATGCCTGAATTCTTATAAATAGGGATACAAAATCCTTTGCCTTATTCTTTGCAATCTAAATATTGGATCTTGATACCTTCTTCTTTCTTCATTCAGAATCCTTGCCCTCTTGATCCTACTTCTGTACTTTTGCTTTCATTGATTCTGGTGGCTTCTACTACTCTTGACTCTTCTGTGTTTGCATCTTTTTTATTCATAAATAAAGATGGTTAACGTGTCTTCCAGTTCTAGGGGGTACCTGACCTTGTTCCCTTGGCAGTGCGCATGCCTCCCTATGACGATGGAGTTGCCATTGTTGCTGAAGATGATAGCTTTCCTACGGTGGAGGAAATAATCCCCCGTAGTGAGAAGGCTAGATCTGACTTTTGAAAGATGCTCGAGGACGACCCTGAGATCTCGAAGTCGTTGATGAAAGAGGTGGGCCTTGCCAAATTTAGGGATAAATTCAAAATTCCCGCCCATATAGACCTAGTTCCAGCAGGGCGTGACGTGGTGCAAATACATCGCCCTGGGTATTGCGCTTTATACGCGTACACTTTCCCTGTCGGTTATTCTTTTCCTATCCTTCCCGTGGCCGAGGAGTTCTGCCGCTATTACCGCGCCTGCCCGGCCCAACTCTCTCCATATATCTACAAACTCATCCGAATGGTCTCGAAGTATGCGGAGTTAGCCGGGGTCGGGGTGACCATTTGCCACCTAATGCACCTCTTCACCCCTAGATTTCATAGGGGGACGATGCTAGAGCTTCGCCACCAGGGCAGCAAATGTCTAGTGGTGAAGATGGACGACAAGGCAAACCGCCAGTTTTGGCTTGATTACTCTGAGGACGTGGTGTCAGTGCAAATGGGTTCCCCGAGGTTTGGAACTACGCCCGTAAGCATCTCTCTCCCCCTTTCTCTCTCTTTCTTTTTGTATTACGCGTTGGTTCCGCTAATTTAAATTATGTTGACATTTTGTCTTCTCTCCAAGTAGCCGAGACCGAACCCCCTCCTTTGGTCAAAGATATTCACGATTGGGTTAGCCGGGTCCTCCTTCATACAGCGGGGATTTGCGAATGGCCGGCCTTCCTCAAGAAGTTCGGGCCTGCGCCTTCTGCGACCAGTGAGTCTACCTATTTTGAATCTTTATTATCGTGGCCTTCTAGTCGCTTGATTCTTATTGTTCGTGGGGACCGACCTCTTAATCTCCTTTCTTTCTTCTTTTGTTTTTAGCCCGGGGGTCCTCGAGGAGATCGAGGCCCCTGCTCCTGCGTTTCTCCAGAGGAACACTACAACAGAGTCCGCCCCTGCTGTGACTGTGGCTAGGCCTGCCCGACCATCCACTTCCATTCACCTCCTATTTCGGCTAGATCGGCTCGATCATCGACGGCCTCAGTACCAGAGACTCCGGCCTCCCCCTTGCTTCATTTAATAAATGAAGAGTCATCACCGAGCGAGGAGGATTTGTCCTTCGTAAAAAGAGGTCGGTGGACGTCGGCGATGGGACAATCCGAGCCGTAGATTCTACAAAGAATGATTGCGAGCCAGCCGCCGCCGTGCCTGAAGAGGGTGCAAATCTTCTGTCTGAAGTCCCGCCATTAGCAGAAGCAGCAAAGAGCGTGCCCCTTTTTTGTTGCCGACGTCGGAGCTGGTGGGCTGTCCGTGGAGGTTCCGGTACTATGCGGCGAGATGAGTTGTCGTCCTCGTGGCCAGTTGATGTTCCCACCTCGTCTACTGATGATGGAGGTAAGGGGGTTTCCGAGGACGGTTACGATACGGGCTCCGATCTTGATCTTAATGAGGTTTGGATGCTGAGCGAGGGGTTTACTCGCGTTGAAGTTAGGTTAGAAGGGTCCTCGCGGACCATCGTGGTTCTTATGGATCGGGACCTACTAGTGAACACAGAGAATGTGATTCCCTCCTTAGATCCTCTTTGCTCTGATGTGGAGGGCAGGATCCTCGAGAAGTTGGATGATTCCATACTATAGACGGGTATTGTCGGCCTCGCCCTTAGGGTAAGTTTCCCGACCTTTCTAGTTTCTGTGCCTTGAACTTTATTTTTGTTCTTTTGCTTGACTTTGATTTTATTCTCCTCTTTTTCCTTAGACCATTATTCTGGATATCGAGAGTGCTCGCCGGGAGGAGAGGCGTAAGGCCATTTTCAAAAAGATGGAGCGGAAGTACCGTGAGTACCGCAATAAAAAACGCGAGATCTGCAGGCGATTTGGCGGGAGTGGCAACTTCCAAGCTCTTTGAGACTAGTTGAAAGAGAAAGATGATGAGTTGGTGAAAGTCATCGGTAAGTGCATTGTCCTTGAGGGAGCGCTGAGAGAGAAAGAAGAAGAGCTCGAGGTGAGCAAAGGGGTCGAGGCCCAATGTGTCGATCTCCAAGCTCAAGTGATCTCGCTGCGGGCCGAGCTTGAAGAAAGTCTCATCAAAGCAGATGCTCTGGGTAGTGATCTCTCCTAGACGAAATCGGACTTAGAGAAGTCGAAATCGGATTGGTTGGCGGCTTTAAGGAAAGTGGAGGCATTAGAGGCCGTAATCTGCGTTCTTCGTTCAGAGTTGGCGAGTGATTTGGAGACGATGAGGCTTAGAGAGGAGCGACTCGACGAGCAGATAGGGGAGTTGGAGAAAGAAGCTTCGGGCCTTAATGAACGAGTCACCGCCCTTGAGGCCGAGAAGGCCCAATTATCGGCTCAGTCGTCCTTTTCTCGCACTTCTGCCTTTCCTGACATTCCGCGGGATCTGTATGAGATGTGGATCCACGCCGAGGCCCAATGGAATATATTTAGGGACTTGATGGTAGTAGGGAAAGTTTGAGGCTGACTTCGATGATGCTCGTGCTAAGGCACGCTCAGCTCGGACTGCTTGTGGCTATGATCCTGCTACGCCGGAGGCTGTGACGGCGAGGAAGACATAGGTATGGACAGGATTGAATAGGATGCCTGGTATGAGGATGAGTATCCTAAGGGCGGTGGCGATGGTACTGGCGTAGAGGCGGGTGAGGATGACCTAGGCGGTCAGATGGATGGCACTGCTGGGTTAGGCAGCGAGTAATTGTTTCTCTTTCTTTTTGCTTGTAATTTTGTACATGTTTTTGTGGGCATCAGTTCTAGCCTTTTTAAAGAATATATTTTAAGTATGAAATGCCATATTTGTTGCTCGTACCTGACTATTTTCCTTCTGTTCGGGCTTGTATGTCTCTTTCTTTTGTTTTGCCGTTTGGTCGCTTTAGTCATAAAAACTTGGTTTATGTGTTGAACGAGTTCAAAACACAACTCAATTTTGGTCATGGACGAAGGCCAGTAGGTGTTAATTCAAACAAGGTCGAATGTAACCTATACTTAGTTAACTCGAGACGAGGTCAAATGTAACTTATACTTGGTTAATTCGAGCAAGGTCGAATGTAACTTAGCTAAGTCGAAATGAGGTCGGATGTGACTTTTATTTTATTATGGCCGAGGACCAATTAGGTGTGAATTCGAACGAGGTAGAGTATAACCTATACTTAGTTAATTCGAAATGAGGTCGAATGTAACTTCTATTTTATTATGGCCGAGGACCAATGAGGTGTTAATTCGAGCGAGGTCGAGTATAACCTATACTTAGTTAATTCCAGCGATGTCGAATGTAACTTAGTTAATTTGAAATGAGGTCGAATGTAACTTTTATATAATTGTGGCCGGGAGCCGAGTGGGTGTTGATTCGAACGAGGTCGAATGTAACTCTTACTTAATTGATTCGAACGAGGTTGAATGTAAGTTTTGTTTCTTTATGGCCGGGGCCGAGTAGGTATTGATGCAATGTTTCTCTGGCAAAAATATGGGCGAACTTCATGCATTTGTGTTTTGTTCATATACTTGGAGAAATTTACATGTTTTCTGGGCTAGCATTCCAGTCCCAGTCTATCTAGTCCCTTCATTGGGCGACCTGGAGAAGTGTTGAGAGGTTGGGCAATGAACTATCCGTCCAGTGCCTTCTTCCGTCCGCACTTCATATTAAAGTGTCCCCCTTGTCGCCTCGTTAAAAACCTTCTGGAGAAAACCCAGTTGGGACAAAACTCAATTGAGGGAAAAAAGAGTACGACTTGGAGAACACTATTCCTCAAAAGTTGAAGTTCTTGAGATGGGCGACGTTCCAGTTGTTTGGTAGTAGTTTTCCTTCCATTGTTTCTAGTTGGAATGATCCCTTGTTTGCTGTTGCCGCGACTTTGTATGGACCGTCCCAATTTGTTCCCAGTTTGCCTTCCCGCAGGTCTTTGCTTGCTTATGTTTTAGCTTTGAGCACGTAGTCCCCGACATTGAGTGGTCTGATCTTGTCCTTTTTGTTATAATAGCGTTCTGCCTGTTGTTTTTTGGGAGATCATCCTTATGTAGGCCATATCTCTCCATTCTTCGGCTTTATCGAGCTTTTCCTTCTGCTTTCATCGTTCCTCGGCCCGCTCTCATGGGAATATATCAAACTAGGCTCTCCGACCTCGACTAGTATTACCGCATCAGTCTTATAGACTAATGAGTAGGGCGTCTCTCCTGTGCTCCTCTTCAGCGTTGTTCGGTAGGCCCAAAGCACTTCTGGTAATAACTCCGGCCATAGTCCCTTGGCGTCCTCGAGCTTTTTCTTCATGATGTTCAGTATTGATTTATTGGAGGATTCCGCTTGCCCATTGCCCACGGGGTGATACGGTGTCGAGAGTATTCTCTTGATATGCCACTTCTCAAAAAATTCGGCGACCTTTTTTCCTGTAAATTGGGGTCCGTTGTCGCAACTGATCTCTTTGGGGAGGTCGACGCGGCATACGATGTTTTTTCATATAAAGGCGATCACTTCCTGTTCGCGTATCTGGGCAAATGCTCATGCTTCTACCCATTTAGAAAAATAGTTAGTTAAAGCCACAAGAAATCGTACGATACCTCCACTACAAAAAAACTAGATTTAGCTAGGAACGTCGTCGCTAATCTGTCGCTAAATCGCTTGTAGCTAGCGGAATTTCTTGATTTGTCGCTAATCCCTCGCTAAATGAGATTAGCGATGAATTTTTCTGTTTAGCTACAAAATTTGTCCGTCGCTAAAACCAGATTTTTTTAGTAGTGCTCGCCCCGCAGGGAGGGGGCTGACGATGTCCATTCCCCGCTCTATGAACGACTAAGGAGAAGTGACTGAGTGGAGGTGCTCGCACGCTTGGTGGATCATTGGGGCGTATTTTTGGCATTGCTCGCATTTTTTCACGAAGTCTACGGCCTCTTTTTTCATAGTGGGCCAGTAGTAACCTGCCCGTATGAGACATCTGACCAAAGCTCGATTGCCGGAATAAGCTCCAAAGTGGCATTCGTGGACTTCGTCAATGACACGCTGCGTCTGATTCGGGCCTAAGCACTTCGCTAGGGGGCTGCCATACGTCCTCTTGTATAGGTCGTTATGAATGATGTTGTACCTGGGTGCTTGAATCCGAAGCTTCTTGGCTTCTTTTTTATCATCTAAGAGTAAGCCATCCTGCAAATATGTAACAATACGGTTGCGCCAGTCCCAAGTTAGATTTATGGTCCTTACCTCGATTTGATCTATCGATAAGTGGAGGAGGGTGACCATGTTTCTTTCTCCGATTATGTTTTTAGTGGATGCTGCTAATTTGGTGAGGCCGTCTGTTTCGACGTTTTATGCTCGAGAAATCTGGTCGAGTTGACGTTCGTCAAACTCGGGTAGCAATTTACGGATCTCGGCCTAGTATTTTTGTAACATTTGCTCTTTGATCTGGAAATCCCCTGTGACTTGGTTGACGACGAGTTGAGAGTCGCAGTGTAGTACGATCCGTCTCGCCCCGTACTTGAGTGCTAGCCCTAATCCTGCAATCACGGCCTCATACTCGACTTATTGTTAGTCATATCCGGGCACCTTATGGAATGGCAAATCATTTTGCCTATCGGGACTTCGAGTACAAGTCCCAGTCCGGACCCTGACGCGTTAGAAGCGCCGTCGGTGTACAAAATCCATAGATCTTATGTTTGTGAAGAAGCATGGATGGCTTCTTTTTCGACTTTGGGCATTAGTTTTATGTTGAAGTCGGCGGCGAAGTCGGCAAGGACTTGTGACTTTATCGCCGTTCGCTGTTGATATGTGATATCATGCTCGCTTAATTCTATGTCCCATTTGGCTAACCTGCCCGATAGCTCGGGCTTATGCAAAATACTTCTCAAGGGGAAAGTTGTGACTACCGAGATGGGGTGGCACTAGAAGCAGGGTCTAAGCTTTCGTGAAGCTACAACCAAGGTCGGGGCCAATTTTTTGAGGTGGGGGTACCTCGTCTCGGCGTCGACTAAAGTTTTGCTAATGCAGTAGATGGGAGATTGCGTACCTTTATATTCTCGGATCAGGATCGCACTCACCACTACTTCGGATAAAGTGAGGTAGACGAGGAGGCGTTCCCCAAGTTCTGGTTTGGAAAGCAGCGGCGGTGATGACAATTAAGCCTTCAACTCCTTCAGGGCTTTGGCGTACTTTCAGGTCCATTGGAGGCCGTTATCCTATTTGAGTACGCCAAAAAACCTGTGGCATATGTCGGATGATCGCGAGATGAATCTTGACAGGGCGGCGACACGGCCAGTCAACCTCTAAACCTGTTTTTTGGTGGTTAAGTGCTCTGGTATTCCTTCTATGGCTTTGATTTGGTCGGGGTTGACCTCGATGCCTCGTTGTGATACTAGGGAACCCAAGAATTTTCCCGAGGTCATGCCAAATGCACACTTTCGGGGTTTACTTTCATTCTGTTTCGCCTGAGTATATCGAAGGCTTCTTTCAAGTGGTCGATATGATCTTCTCTCCTTTTGGACTTGACCAACATATCGTCTATATATACTTCCATAGTCTTGCCGAGTTGATCCTTGAACATTTTGTTCACCAACCATTGGTATGTCGCCGCTGCTCTTTTCAGCCCAAAAGGCATAACTCTGTAGCAGTACGTTCCTTGATGGGTGATGAAAGTGGTTTTCTCCTGATCCTACTCTTCCATGAGGATCTGGTTGTAGCTTGAGTAGGCGTCTATGAAGCTTAGCAGTTCATGCCTGGCCGTTGCATCAATGAGCTGGTCGATATGAGGTAACGAGAATGAATCTTTGGGGCATGCTTTATTTTGATTTGTAAGGTCTACGCACATTCGCCACTTCCCATTTTTCTTTTTTACCATGATTACGTTAGCGACCCATTGGGGATATTTTGACTCCCTGATGGAGCCATTTTCCAGTAATTTTTCGACCTCCTCGCGCATTGCATCGTTTATTGAGGAATTGAACTTCCGCCCAACCTGCCTTGGGGGGAAGGGGGTAGAATGGGTCGACGTTCAACCTGTGTGTAGCGATCTCCTTCGGGATACCTGGAATATCTGCATAGCAAAAATCGAGCAAGTCCGCATTAGTAGTTAAGAATTGATGGAATTTACCTGGTTTTTGAAGCTTGCAGCCGATGTAGGATTTCTTGCTGTGGTCGTTATCATCACGCTGGACGGGGTCGAGGTCTTCTATGGTTGATTCCGTGGCTTCTACTGTTTCAGGATCTCTGATGATGTCATCTCTTTCATCACAGCTCAACCTCGGCCTTTTTAATTGTTATGCCTCTTTTGCTTTGCCTTTCATTTGTTGGGTGTTCGTACAATCCAGGGCGATGCAGTATCATTCTCAAGATGTGCGTTGTTCTCCTCGTATGCTGAATATTCCCCATGGCGTTGGAAATTTGATAACTTGGTACAAGCTGGAGGGGATGGACCTCATGGCGTGTATCCAAGGTCGGCCTATTATGGCATTGTACGCCGTGTGCTGGTCCATGATGTATAATGCGGTTTCTAGAGCGACGCCACTGGCCAACTAAGGGAGTGTGATTTCTTCGAATGTTCGTTCAACTACATTGTTAAAACCTGTTAGCGTGATGCTACGCGGCACTATCTTATCCTCGAGTTTCATTTGTGCAAGTACTCGAGGGTGGATAATGCACGCTCCGCTCCCATCGTCCACCACAATGCGTTTCAAATCTGTATATAATATCGTAAAGTGATAACAAGGGCATCATAATGAGGGAAAACCAAACCGTGGGTATCTGACTTATCGAAGATGATACTCTCTTCGAGTTCGTCATACGGTTCGTAAGTGATCGACCATTTGAGCTTGTGGGTTGTGGTAAAGTTCATGCTGTTTATTGAAGCATTGTCGTCGTACCTGATCACGCCCAACTATCCCTTATTAAAAGAACAAAGCACTCGCTGCAAATATATTCCGGTTAACAAGTCTGAAGTCGAATCCCACAGGGAATTAACCTATCGATCACGGCTATTGGACTCACAGAAATTCACGTATTCAATCTTCAGAGATGTTTGAGTAACAAAATGGGTATTTATTAACTAAATATTACGTAATAAAAATGCAATAATTAAGAACTAGCTATAAACTGGTTGTAAGCAAGAGTGAGAATGGTCTAAGGTTCTGATTTCCCCTGTTGTCGGAATCGTTTCCGCTATGTTTGCTATAAATTTGCCTAAGTCTTCTCTATCGATCATGAGCACTCTGACTGTCATAACTCTCTTCCGAGTTATTACAACAATTTACTAGACATATTCTCCCGAATTACGCTAGCTAGCTTTTAAGTATAGCTCACTTAGATCGCACCCAAGGTTTCGTTATCCCTAATCCCACCTTTAAACCCTTCGTATTGATCCCTCATATACGTTAGGAGTGATGATGTTCAACAACAACCTAAATATATACTCTCTCCCGAGTAATACACACTAAATAGGAACAGCTAATTGAGGGCCCTTCAATCAACATCAATGAGCATATAGGTGAACAAATATAGATAATACGATGGCAAATCTATATTAACATAACGAGAAAATCATCCTTCAACAGGTTCCATCAAAACCCTAGATTGGGTATTTAGCTACTCATGCTCATAGTAACAATTCCACAAATAGTTTGCATAATCAATACAAATTAAAGATGAACGAATGTAGAATTCAATGATAATCTCCATCCGAAATAGTATCCCTAGGTCTCCGGTGTGTCAAAAGTCCTCCAAATAGCATTTTTACATGTATTTATACCAAGTAGGGTCGCGTCCAGACAAAGCACCCTTTCCTGCGCGAATTAGGACTTCGCTCTGCAAATTTTGTACAGCCATGCCGCACGCTGCGTCGCACAGTGCGGCGCGGTAGTGGGAAACTTTAGAGAGTTGATTTCTGACGCCTGTTGTGAATTTGCACTATTGCGGTGCACACTGCGGCGCAGTAGTGCAAATTTCTCAGAGTGAAATTTTTTCTCTTCTTTTGACATCCAGACTTGGTACACGACCTCCAAACTATGGCTGCTTATCGGGCGGATCGGGCGGTTATTTACACTTAACGGTTTGGCTTATCGGTTATTGGCTTTTAAATGTTTTAATCCGCTAGCCACCCAATAAGATATCAGGCGAATTGGTATCGGTTTAGCTCTTATCGGGCGGTTATCGGGCGGTTTATCGGCCTAATTCAATCAAAATAAAATAAAAATTTAGTCTCTGTATGTTTAAATAGGTGGTCTATGTACTAAGAGGGACAAAGCAGAAGAGACACTGTAATGGGTAACTCATCTGTCTAGAATCTTATTTATGTTTATGCACATTTTCCTTAGTCCATGTGAAAGATTTCCAATTGGCCATTGTTAAATCAAATGTTCGTCATGCTTAGAATTCTAGGATGCCTTAAAACCCAGGCAAAGTTGATGAAGCAGTAGTGTAACTAGTGTTGTTATCTTGTTTCAGACAGCAAATTCTGTCTTATGTCACAGTTAGATGACTCCTTTTATTTGGCTTTCTTTTATTCTAATTCACTTTGATAGAGTACTGGAGGAAGAAGGATTTTTGATATAATATATATATATATATATATATATATATATGGATAAAAATAAATTTTATATGTATATATATATTCTTAACGGGTTAACGGATTATCCGTCAAGAAAATTGAATAATCCACCCCCAAACCGATAAGCCGTTAATAAAAAAAATTCAATCCATTCCCCGTTCGTTAAACCGTTAACCCCATACCAATAAGCCATTAAGCTTCGATTTCAGCTCGGTTTTCGGTTTCGGTTCGGTTTTGAACACCTCTACTCCAAACACGATCCCGACTTAATGCATTGGGCTTTTACTTAGACTTCAAAGCTCCAAATTGATCGATTTAGCTCCAAATTACTTTTGAACTTGGTATCACTTCCTGCAGGGCATAAAACACATACTAAGTGTAATTCACTATCATTTGAGCTTAAGCACACGTAGAAATGCAGTAATTGGAATGTAATACTATGGCTAAAACACGAGTTTCTAGCCTCACATCAACACTGTTTACCGTGAAAATGGTAATAAAAATTAAATTTGTTGATGGGACTCTAAAAATGCGTGATCTATTTTTATTCTAGTTGTTCATGTGGATGATGCTATGTGTATGGAATTTAGAGACGAAATGCGAGCTAAAGATAGAGCTATAATCAAACCGACGAGCTAGCCAATCTGGGCCTCGGGCAGACCGATACGGGGTCTCGAGGTCAATTTCAGGGCTCGGGCTCGAGCTATTATGGGTAACCGGGGAAGGGCTAACAATTGTAAGATAATCAACGAAGGCTTTTTATGGCCAATGAGAAGCAATAAATGAAGAACAAGTATGAATGTAATAAATGAAAGCAATAATATCAAGAGAATATGTTAGAGAGAAAAGAGAATGTTCTTCTATATTTCGTGTGGAGTAATTGGAGCAATAGACCTCTACAAAGTGTCAAAGACCCCCTTTATATAGGAAGGGAATCCCAACATAGTACAAAATACATTAATGACAAAGGAGTGGGGATGGGACATCTAGCTAATGTTATGATGTAGGCTCAGATTAACTACTTCAGAATAGCCTGACAGATTTTATCAGCCCTGGCTACACTCTTTGGGAACTCCCCTCTTCCTCAATATAGCCGTTGGTCTGCACTTCCCCGAGGTCAAAACCCGACAGCCCTCGAAGGCGAGCCTCGACCTTGGTCTCAAACCTCGAGAAGCACGTTTGCGGGGCACCCTAATGACGGGGAAATTGGACCCCCTGGTTTCACCGTATACAGATAGTCTCCGCGTTTCTTAGAGTGAGAGTGATAAGAAACGACCTTGAATTTCTTCCTCCTCTGATACCCCTGTAACGGCATCAGTCACAAGGTGCCAAGATACGATGCATACGCAGCTCCTGAAGATCTCAACATTGACTATGGCAGTTGGCTGCCTCTTGGCCTTCTTCAATGCGCACGCGGGGCTCCTATAAATACTACCCTCCCCCCTTTTTTTTCTATAATTCATTGTATTCCCAAACCTCAAAAAAGGTTCATTCTTCCTTTGTTTTCATTTTTGCTTAGGATCACAACTCTCCTTCTTCCCCCGGAAATTTCTAGAAATGGCGAAAACTTCCGCCTCCGCTTCTCGGGAGACTGTGGCCTCATCCTCTTCGCTTTTATCTCAAGGTGAAACGGCCATACCTCCTCATGAGGGGGAATGCGTCCCAGGATCTTTTGCGATGGCTTCTGATTTTAAGGTCGAGAGGCCTTCTTCGAAGCCCGAGAATCGTGAGCCCGTGACTCGGTATATTAGCTCGGTAACTGATGTTGGAAAAGTGAGGGCTGACTGTTGCTGGGGGGATGCCGTGCTTGTGGAGATCCATGCTTGGGAAGAAGATATTATGACATACAAAGCCAGTTTTCTAAACGTGTATACTTATCCGTTTACCTTAGGGCCGGTGGGGCCATCCTCGCCCCTGATCGACCCCGTGATTCTCGACTTCTGCCGGCGGTATCAGGTAACCCTCGGCCAAATTCACCCTTCATTCTGGCACGTTGTTTATATGATCAAGTACTATGCGAGCATGATCGAGGAGATGCCCTTCACCCTCGATCATCTGATCAGTATGTACAACCCTCATCTCTTTCGCGGGGGCCTAATCAAGCTCCGCTGTCGAGCCCCGAGGTCTCTCTTTGCCTGTATCGAGGAGCTCGGGAACAAGGGATGGATAAGCCGATTTTTCCAAGTGAGGACTTCTGACCCGATCCCGGCGGAAAAGATGCCGCTCCCCGAGAGGTGGAATGCGGAGCGTAAACAGACACGTTATCGAGCCTTCCTTTGCTTTTCTTTGACCATGTTTTTCCAAGCACTTAACCTTTCTTGCCACTGTAGCCGCAGAAATTTACCCTGGTGTGGTTCTGGATCTCCAGAACTGGGTCAGTTATCTGCATTCAATTTGCCCATATGCTGAGCGAGTGTGGCGTGATTTATCCCAAGCTCGGTGGGAAGCCAAGGATCATGGTGAGCTTCTACCGCTACTGTAGTCGCATTTTTCGATCTAAATCGCTATTAGCATTATTCTCGTTCCTTATTTCTACCTCTTGCATCTGCGTAGGTCTAGGGGAAGTCCCTTTGATGAAGGGAGCATTGCCTGTCGAGGAGGATGCTCTAGTGCCCAGCGAAAGGAAGAAAAGACAAGGGGATCCCTCGGATGGGTCGTCGGAATTCAAAAAGGTTAAGGTGGAAGAATCTAAGGCCGACCCGGCAGCTCTGATTCTGGAAACGGCGGGAAATCCTTGAGTTGAATGTGAGGGGGAAAGTAGCTTCTTGGCAGTCCCCGAGGGATGTATAAACCTGGCCGACCCTTGAACCGTAGGGATGGTGGCTTCTGAGCCGGAGCTCGACGTTGTTGTGGTCCAACTTCGTAGCGGGGAGATAACGTGGAGTATCAAGTACTACCCCCGAGCCGGCTGGTGGCCAGGGTTCCCCTCGGGCTGAGATGCCTTTGATAGGCAGCTTGGAGGGGCCCAACTCTGGGGCCCTGAGTGGACAAGAGATGGCCCCAATTGATCCTGCTGGTGCTGTGGTCGACATTGATTCCCTTCTGGGAACGAACCCATCTCCTAAGGGAGTGCGAGATACCTAGCATGGAGAGCCCTCTGACGCAGGGATATTGGTCAAAGGCGGGGATGCGCTTGAGAGACTCCCAACCATTTTCGAGGGAATTCCTGAGGCCGATGCTTCGCTCGTCTTCGGTGAGATGAGAAGGCCTTGTGAGCGGGTAATTTTCACTAATCCTTTCCACCGCTCTGGACTGCTCCGATCTTTGTTTTTCTAACTTATCCTTTTTTGTGACTTCACGCCAAGGCGCTTTATAGCCAGACTTTCTCCCGGTATCAGGATGAGGTGACCCGTCATGAGCGCGAGAAGGCCTCTCTACTAAACAGGTTACTCAGTCCCCGTTTGCTATTATCTGAATTTTTGTTAGATCCCAGCGCTTTTGACATCTTGGATTTGATTCGTGCAGTTTGAGAAGGAAGGTGCTTTGCTGAGGGAGGAACTCCGGGCCAGAGATTCTGAAGTTTCCGAACTTAAACGGCGTGTGAGGGAGATAACTTCCGAGAGGGACGCCCTCCAGGAGAAGATGACTTTAGTCTGGCGCAAGCTTAATGATGCGTAGGAAGACAGTGACAAGTACAGAGGTCTCCATTATGATCTGGTAGCTGCATTATCTGGGATCAGAGCTGAAGCCGAGGCGCTTATATCCTTGCATGGAGAGGATGTTATTGCGACAAGCGCTCGCATCGAGAGGGTGCCTGAGGAGGCTGGTTCTAAATCAACTCGAGCGGTGGAATGTGCTCGGTTGGGATCTTGAAAACAGGCTTTTAGAGGCGTGCCGGGCGGTGATAAAAGTGAGGGTGGAGTCCCGAAAAGGGAAGGCGTCACCAAGAAGGGGCCGCTGGAGGACCCGTAGTTGCTGGGATACGACCCTTTGGTGGAGCCACCGAGAATGCAGGCTCGATGACGGATTAGGATTTGTTTGTTTCCCTCTTTGTATATAGCACTTTCATAGTATGTTGTAAATGGAGATTGCGTTTTTCGCATGTGTATAAAAGAAAAACCTGTGGCTTCACTTCTTTTGTATCCCCTCTTATCTCGAATCAGGCGAACTGGTCTCTGGGTTTGTAGGAATCCTTAGATCCGTGATATAGCCCTGGGGCTCATTAGGCTGGCCCGGGGGCTCTTATGCGCTCGGTCGATGCGACCTTTAGTATAAGCTGGCGTTTGAGCTCTTATGCTTTTGCTCAACAGTTTTGGGTTTAGTCCCTGAGTTAGATTTCGACTCGAGCCCATTTGACCCTCAAGCTTTTATGTTTGCGTGGGTTGGCGACAATGGCTCTTACGCCTTTGATCGAAGCGATCTTTCATGTGCATGGCCTTGAGGCTCATTAGGCTGGCGACAATGGCTCTTACGCTTTGCCTTTAGGCATATGTAGTTAACTATTTTGGGTTCAGTCTCCGAGCCAGGTTCCGACTCGAGCTCAATTAACCCTCAAGTTTTCATATTTGTGTAAGCTGGCGACAATGGCTCTTACGCTTTGGGCCAATGCGGCCTTTTATTGGCGTTATTTTCCTCTCGTTAAGGACTTTTGAAGTAATTCTTGCCTGACCCGTCGTCGGTTTGGGAAGAACCTTGATTTTGAGTCATTTTGCGGCGATGTTCGAGCACCTCGGAAGGTTTGGCTCGGAGGCTGAGTAGCTCGAAGCATGTGATTTGGAGCTGACATGGTCGAAGCTCTTTTGCCTATGCCGATGGTAGCATGTTTAACCAGTTCTTTTCGAAGTAGATTCGAATTAATGGCCTGTGATTTTATAGCGACGGTCGGGCGTGCCCGAGTCGCATTAATTTGGCTGGTACAGCCATATGACCGTAGTCATTTGTGCTTGGCTGGAGCCATTTTTGGTCCCGAGTGAAGTAGTGTAGGTGTCTATATCTAGGGTATGCCTTTTTAGGGGTCTTACAAGTTCGATATATAGCCTATACTTCGGGATAGAGTTTATGCCTGTAGTAAGGTCTTACAAATTTTTCATGCCTTTGAGGTCTTACAATTTTAGATACTTGGTACAAGTATTGTTCATGCCTTGCTTGAGGTCTTACCGATATTGTGTTGCCATATGTAGGTCTTACGAGACCGAGTCTGCCCGCTCGGGGTCTTATGGCCTCGGGTTTTTTAACGAATGGCGATTGGCAACAGTCTCCGAGTCATCGAGGGTACTTTGGCTCGGAAGCCGTCACTTGTAGATTTTGATATTGCCTCATTGAGGGCTTACGATTTTGGAGATTCCGACCCTGAGGTCATGCTATTTTTAACGAATGGCGATTGGCGACAGTCTCCGAGTCATCGAGGGTACTTTGGCTCGAAAGCCGTCACTTGTAGATTTTGATATTGCCTCATTGAGGGCTTATGATTTTGGAGATTCCGACCCTGAGGTCATGCAATTTTAGAGATATCGGCGCCAGTCTCCGAGTGTTCGGGACACCTTCGATTTTGGAGATGTTTCGTGATTTTCATGTTGCCTCGTTGAGGGCTTATGAGTTTGGAGTCCTGACCCGGAGGTCGTTCAGGTGCTGAATTGTCGACGCCAGTCCCCGAGTGCTCGGGACGTTTTGATGGAGGAATTGTTTTTGCGAAAATGCTAAGTTTCCTTTGGAGTATGAGATGCTTTGACGAAAGGTATTCTTTGATTGCTCGACACAAGTATACATTGTTTCATTGTCGGGGGACCGACTATATAGGCATGGTTCGTTCGATTGTTTGGCCTGATACATCATTTCACTATTGGGACCCTGGGGGGATGCCCTCCAGTATTCGGGGTTTATTACAAAAGAAGCGTCGAATACTTGTTGAGTCTTCCTTAGGTAGCGCGTGGGCGTTGCCTCGTTAAAAACCTTGCCGGAAAAACCATTCTGGGGACAAAATCCGGTCGAAGGAAAAGAGTGCAACGCCTGCTCGAGAGTATTTACAGAATTTTCAATCGGATGCCCTAGCAATAATACCGTTTTAGCATTGATATGTTCCAATTGCTCGGAAGCTGCTTGCCATTCATGGTGCCGAGCTTATAAGACCCTTTGCCAACTACTTCGAGGACACGGTACGGTCCTTCCTGATTTTGGCCTAGCTTTCCTTCATTAGGGTTTCGGGTGTTGAGAGTGACTTTCCTTAGGACTAAGTCTCCAACCTCGAAGTACTAGAGGTTTGTTCTCCTGTTATAATACCTTTCGATTCTCTGCTTCTGGGCGGCCATTCGGACCAGCGAGGCTTCTCTTTTTTCATCTAGTAGTTCGAGGGTCGTTATCATGGCCTCGTTGCTCGAGCCACTCGGCTCCCCGACTTCCACTGGTATCAAATCCTCGGCACCGTATACTAGAGAAAAAGGTGTTTCCCCTGTGCTTGACTTTGAAGTTGTTCGGTATGCCCATAGTTTTTCGGGCAACGCTTCTCTCCACTTTCCCTTGGCGCTCTCCAGCTTCTTTTTCAAGTTATGGATGATGGTTTTATTTGTGGACTCGGCCTGGCCGTTCGCACACGGGTGGTAAGGCATTGACAGGATTCTCTTGATTTTAGTGGTCTTCAAGGAGCTGTGTTACCTTGCTCCCGATGAACTGCCTCCTTTTTATCGCATGTTATCTCGGAGGGGATTCCGAACCGGCTGTGAGCACGTGATTTTTGCCCTAAGCAAATTAATTCCAAAAGCTTCAAATAATTGATTTCTTTATTATTTTACAATTTTTGTGAATTTTGGTTAAATTTTTGTGTTAATTGGTTGCATTTTTATTCATATGAAAATACAAAATATGCACTTGCATTTAGGGATTTAATTTCACAATTTTAGTATTAATTAGCTATTAATTAGTTTTAGAACAAAATTTAAAGAAAATTGCAAAAAATAGTTTCTTTGCACTTTTAATTGTTAATTGTTGCATTTATCTTTAAATAGAGTTTTAAATAATTTTAGGAGTTAAATAGTTTAATTAGGTCTTTGTTGTGTTTTAGCATTTTATAAAATCAGAAAATATAAAATACAAAATGAAAGCAAAACAAAAATGAAAAAGGAACAATTAAAATAAAAGAAAGTGGGGCTTGATAAGAGACCAAAATTGGGCCAAAATTGGCCTAGCCCAAATCAAAAACCCCCCCACCCAGATCCGCCTGTTAGCCCAAAACCCACACCATTAACCCGATCCAGGTCCGCCCCCCGTAAACCGACGTCGTTAGTAGCTTTCAATCAGGACCGTCGAGGTTTTTTAATCTAACGGTCCTGAAGCCTAGGTTACTAAGTATATATATGTCCAAACCCCACCCCACCCCCCTATCCGGTCATCTCTCTCACCCCCCTCGTATACACCACCACTCCACCTCCGTTCTCCGCCGTCTGCCGCCGGCCGGAAATCGTCTCCGCCGACGGCGATTATCCAATCAACCCCATTTTACACCTTAGACTCCCCTTCACCTCCTCTTTCCAAATATCCAATTAATTTTCTTCGAATCCTCGCCAAACCTCTCGAATCTGGAATCAAAGAGAGGCGGTCAAAACCCTAACTTACCCAAAAATCCCAAAATTTACACCCTAAATTCCCCGGCCTCCTCTCATTCCAAATACCAACCCTTTTTCTCTCAAACCTTAGCCAAATCTTCTGAATACCAAATCGGAATCCAAACCCTAATTTTTCTTAAAAATCAAGATTCTGTGAATGTTCTTGGCGCAAATTGATTTTGTTTGTTCGTTCCCTATGGGAACATACGATCAATATCAGTTT
>NW_017670406.1:21173-56383 GCF_001879085.1 Nicotiana attenuata | reverse complement strand
TTCGAGTCACTGTGATCCTAGTTTGAGTGTTTTTCTTTCCTGTGTTCAGTTTCTGGGTATTCGAGCTGGTTTGGGTTGCTTCAGTGATAGAAATTGTTGCTGTGTTTGATCTATCGCTGGAGTTTCAAATCTGTTCCTGAATTTGCTGTGTCAACTGATTTATTATTAAATTTTGAACTTATTCCTGGGTTGCTGCTGAGAACTGTTACTGCTGCTGATCTTTCTTCTTCTTATTGATCACTGACTTCCAGGTACACGCCTGAATCTACTCTGCTGTAACTTTGAGCTTGAAATGGAATAAAATTACTCACCTATTTGATCCTGAAATATGTTGCCTGGACTGTGGGGTGTTGGTAGTTAAATAGGCGTTAAATTTAATTGTACAGCATAGTTTAGAATCGATTTGTATGTGTATAAATCTGGACTGTATAATTAAGACTGGATCAGACTGTTTTCGATACTGTTGAGACATTTGGAATTGATTGTAGGTTTATGTTCTCAATATCTGAATACTGCATATAAAGGTTAGAACTAGAAGTCCTGAATATGAGCCTGTTTTATTGTAAAACTGCAGCCCCGTTGTATTAATTCGAATAGGCCTGTTAATATTAAGCCAGGGTATTTGCACTACTCATGCTGAGCTTACACAACTCTAACAGTCTATTGTAATTGATGGCCACTCTAGTGTACCAGTCACATTCTTTGCATGTAACACGCAATATGATGCTTCCTCTGGTGTGATTTTCACCGTTAGTGACATCTAGGAACGCACCAGTAGGCAAATAAGTAAGTATACTTTGTTCTTCCTCGTATAAGTCATTGAATACAATTAAAATAGCCTGGAGTAACTCAGCAGATTTACATTTGTTGATTTGAGGTGCTGATTGGTTTGGCATAGGCCCAGGCCCAGTTTTGACTCCATTCTCGTTTGGGCCTGGACCAAGGCGTTTGATGGACCAGATGAAATCGTGCAGACCTGAGTGTATTTTCCCCTCGTTGGACTTATCTTAGAGCCCAATGGCTGGATTGTGATGCATAATTACCATTTAGTCTAATAATGAATTAAGTAAGACTTTTTCCTCCATTACTAGAGACAAGTAAAATAAAGAACCATAGTTGTTTATAGGTTGCCTTTAAATAATAAATGAGATGAGCCTCGCCAAGCAAAATACACAAATTACGAGGCCCTCAATAAATATTTTATTAACTCTTAGAATTCGGGTGAACCGTTTAGCGAATTTCATGGTTTTCCCCAAAGATAATAAAAGCGTAGCTGTTTTAGGCGCGTATTTTAATAATATTACCTTCCTGAATGCGGGTGCACATTTATGTGACCCAAATCTAAATCTCAACGGAGCCGAAATGCGTCAAAAGCCACGGGTGCACTGGTGTAACGTGGTTCGAGATACATTTTCACGACGTTGCAATTCTTATTAAAAAGACATAAAGTAAAAGCGGTTAAAATAAAAGGCACATAGGTTAGAATATGTTTTAAAATCAGATAAAAGCAAATACAACAGTTGAGCGACCGTGCTAGAACCACGGAATCCGGGAGTGCCTAATACCTTCTCCCGAGTTAACAGAATTCCTTACTTGGAGTTCTGGTTCGCGGACTGTTAACAGAGTCATAATTTCCTCGGATCAGGATTCAACCGGTGACTTGGGACACCATTAATCTCCTAAGTGGTGACTCTGAATATTAATAATAAATCCCGTTCCGACTGTCCTTTAATTAGAAAAACTCCTTTACACCCTCCTTCCGGGGTGTAGAAAAAAGGAGGTGTGACAGCTCTGGCGACTCTGCTGGGGACTAGAACCCAGAACTCTGGTTCAGGGTTCAGAATTCGAGCTTAGAATAATTGTTGTATTCGGTTATATCTGATTTTCCTACATGTTTCATGCTAAATGTGCAAAACGTTGCTTTTTACCGCTTTGATATTATCTGAACTGTATATAAACTGTGTCGAAACCCTTCTCTTCTCACCTCCGGGGATGTGCTTACTGGTTGAGACTCCCTATTCTGTTAGTGTCAATACCTTGAAATAAGAAAGAGGCCGGACAAGTTACTAAGCCGGATGGCCTTTTGGTTCCCGGTACGTAGCCCCCTCCTCGACTCGAGTTGTCCGCTCGGGTACACAGTCTAGAACACATACCCAGGTTTTGAACCTAGAATAACTTGACTTCATGCCGGATCCCTAGTAGGAACGCTTATTTGCATCACATGCATATGACTTAGGGGACTCAACACAGGGGTTGGGTCCGTCTAGGACAGGTGTACCCGGAATAATGGACCATCCTGCTGCATCCTACTTGTGCATTTATCTGTTTGGGACCCGCATGCTGACCGGCTTTTCCTTATTTCATTTTAAACTCACAAGTTTTCGTTGTTTGAAACAGGAACAAAGCAGTGCAAGAAAGTTGGTTCAACAGTAAGGGAACAAGAAAGGAAAGAAAAGAAAAGGAACAAGAGGAGAACCGGTAAACGGGAAGTTTCTCAAATCATTGACCTTTGCCATTACTTTTCACAATATTTCCTCCTAGGATAAAAGGCCTAGTCTGATGGATTTTTATAGAGTCAAAATCTTAGTCTGATGAATCTTTCTCCTAAGATAACAAGAGACCTAGTCTGATGAATCTTCTCCTAGAGTCAAAATCTTAGTCTGATGAAACTTTCTCCTAAGATAAACAAAATGGACCTAGTCTGATGAATTCTCTCCTAGGATCACATCTTAGTCTAATGAATCTTTCTCCTGAGATAGTAAACCTAGTCTGATGAACCTTCTCCTAGGATCACATCTTAGTCTGATGAAACTTTCTCCTAAGTTAACCAAAAACATACCTAGTCTGATGAATTCTCTCCTAGGATCAGATCTTAGTCTGATGAATCTTTCTCCTGAGATAGTAAACCTAGTCTGATGAACCTTCTCCTGGGATCTAGATCTTAGTCTGATGAAACTTTCTCTTAAGATAACCAAAAACATACCTAGTCTGATGAATTTTCTCCTAGGATCTAAATCTTAGTCTGACGAATTTTTCTCCTAAGATAACAAAAGTGGACCTAGTCTGATGAATTTTCTCCTAGATAAAAATCTTAGTCAAATAGTTTTACTCACAGGGGACGTACTTGCCAATCAAGTCTTTAGTTTTGCTGTCACCATCGCATCAATAGCTTAGGTAATAACTTACGAGTCTGCCCAGCCACCAAACTGGGGCAGAAAATNGAAATGAAATGAAGTGATGATTCAAGGCTGTGCTCATTGTGAATGTTATGGATGTGATTAGTTTAGAACTATGTAATGGTATAATTTCAGTGCATGTGATACGTTAAAATTTGGACTGTTTGACTCAGTATGATTCCTGCTATCTGAACTCGTATATGAATTTTATAGACTGTTAAGTTGGCTCAGTCAGTTAGTGATGTTAAATTGATTCAATGTGTTGTTAGTATAGCATAGGATAATGTGAGGTAGCTTCCTTTGTTAGTAGTGTTTAAAAAATTAACCCATGTTTCAGTGTTAACTTCAATTCTGTTTTAATCAGGGGAACATGAGACTGGTTTATTTTAGCTGAAATAGCAATTAGATTGTTACTACCATCGAATCTCAAGCAAAGCCTAAGTAATTGCCTAATTGGGTGATGGGGCTGGGACGTTTGGATTTGCATCCAGGCACAATTCGCTGTCTCTGCCTAGGCTCGATCTGGGAGCCATGTTTATCAGCTACACTTGAATGTGCCTAATCACACCTGGGCCAACTTTTCTAATAGTAGGCCCCAAAGCGTTGGGCCTTGGACATTTGGACAGCATATCCTTGATTCTGAATTATAAATTGGCAAGGCTTAGTAGTCTGTTTAAATTGACGCAGCCTCCGTTGGGCCAGGGTCCATGTTCGACTGGATTTTGCTTATGGATTGAAATTTAATTCACATGTCCTGGTCTTGTCTTTGAGCCCAAAGGCATATCTAAGTCAATGATAAACTAATTAGGACTTTTTCCTTTTATTTTAGAGACGAAATTAAGTAGAGAATTGTAGTTGCTTTTAGGTTGGCCTTAAAATAAATGAGGCAAGCCTCGCCAAATCAAAACATATAAATTGCGGGGCCCTCATTAAAGATTATATAAAAAATATTTAGTAACTCGGGACATGCCATTTAGCGAATTTTCATGGCTTCCCACAAGGTTAATAAGACGCTAGCCATTTTAGGCGCGCTTTTTAATAATTTTACCTTCCTAAATACGGGTGCACATTTATGTGACCCAAATCCAAATCTCAACGAAGTCGAAATGTGTTAACAATCACGGGCGCACTGGTGCGACGCGGTTCGAGACGCATTTTCACGACGTTGCAATTCTTATTAAAAATAAAAATAAAAGTGATTTACTAATAAAAGCATAAGCTAGAACATGTTTTGAAATCAGATAAAAGCAAATACAACAGTTGAGCGACCGTGCTAGAACCACGGAATCCGGGAATGCCTAATACCTTCTCCCGGGTTAATAGAATTCCTTACTCGGAGTTCTGGTTCGCGGACTGTTAACAGAGTCATAATTTCCTCGGTTCGGGATTCAACCGGTGACTTGGGACACCATAAACCTCCCAAGTGGCGACTCTGAATTTTAATAACAAATCCCGTTCCGATTGTCCTTTAAGTGGAAAAACTCCTTTGCACCCTCACAGGTGTAGCGAAGAGGGAGGTGTGACAGCTCTGGCGACTCTGCTGGGGAAAAGAACCCAGAGTTTTGGTTCAGGGTTCAGAATTCGAGCTTAGATATATTGTTGTATTTGGCTTTATCTGATTTTTCTACATGTTTCATGCTAAATGTGCAAAATGTTGCCTTTTACCGCTTTGATATTATCTGAACTGTATATAAACTGTGCCGAAACCCTTCTCTTCTCACCTCCGGGGATGTGCTTACTGGTTGAGACTCTCTATTCTGTTAGTGTCAATACCTTGAAATAAGAAAGAGGCCGGACAAGTTACTAAGCCGGATGGCCCTTTGGTTCCCGGTACGTAGCCCCCTCCTCGACTCGAGTTGTCCGCTCGGGTACACAGTCTAGAACCTATACCCAGGTTTTGAGCCTAGAATAACTTGACCCCATGCCGGATCCCTAGTAGGAACGCTTATCTGCATCATGTGCATTTTGACTTAGCGGACTCAACACAGGGGTTGGGTCCGTCTAGGACAGGTGTACCCGGAATTATGGACCATCCTGCTGCATCCTACTTGTGCATTTATCTGTTTGGGACCCGCATGCTGACCGGCTTTGAATATCTGGGAAAAATTGGAAAAACCAAAAGAGAAATAGCAGTGTAGAGAGTTAATTTCCTATATTAGAAAAACCAATGTCCAAGTAGTGCCGAAATGCTGCCGAATTTTTGAGAAAATGAAAAAAAGAAGAAAAGTTCTTTTTAAGTTTGCCAATGGAAAAGAAAAAGAAGAAGAGTGTTATTTTCAAATTAGTTAATTTTATTTGCCACTGAAAAGAAAATATAAAAAAAAAAGAATCTTGCTTTCAGAAATAGTGTATTTGCCAACAAAACAAAAAAAGAGTCTTGTTTTCAAAATAGTTAGATTTATTTGCCCGAACTACGCTGGTTTGATTCTCACCGGATGTGAGATACGTAGGCAACCCTCATCGGGTCCAACCTCCCCTTTTCAAAAATAGCCAAAAATGCCAATTTTTTTTTATTTCGTCATGAATAAGTCGGGTGCCGCCATTCTTGTTTAAACTAGGCCAAAAGGGCGCCGGAAGGCCGTTTTTGCAAGAACAGCCACCCTGAGTCAGTTCAACGGTTAACAGACACAGCCTTAAAATCTTCTCCCCGAAGTGCTGAAAGGCCGTAACTGCAAAACCGGCCGTTTGTTTTAAAATTAGAAATTTGAACAAAAATAGTGTCATTTATTTTCCTTTTAGGTCAAAATAAGTGATTAAATCACCTTAATAAATGTGAAGGATGAGCACGATTCAAAATAAGGGGAACTTGCATATAGGCCCGCGGCGAGACCGAATGATGTCCCGCGGGCGCCAGGAGATTTAATGTATTCATGATTGTCTTCTGAGTCTGTATTTCCTTTTTTACTGGAGTCTGTAAAAGTCAGTCGGTTGATTAAGTCTGTATTTTCGTTTAAAGTAGAATAGGGATGATGGAGTCTGTAGTTCTTTTCTGCATTAAAGTCTGTTAGTTATTTAATCTGTCAGTTTTGAGTCTTTGTAATAGACGTTTTTTCTATCAATAAAATTGAAAATCCCAAGAAAAATATTTTGCTTCTACTTTACATTTATTCTGCAAGAACTACGCTCGGTCTGATTCACGCGGGGTCGTGATACGTAGGCAATCTCCATAGGATTCGACCATAACCAAAAGAAAAAGAAAAAAAACGAGAAAAGAGAGGAAAAACCACAAAAGGCAAAAAGAAAAAAAGCGGAAAAACAAAACTCAAGAAAGGAAGGAAATAGGAACGAGAGAGGACAAAGGCAGGAGTAAAGAAAAAAAGAAGGAAAAAGAAGAAAAACAAAGGAAGAAAAGTTTGCAATTGGAAATAAGGAAAAGTCGGGATGACGCATGCGCCCGATCGAAAGCAGTTACCAATGTGTTAAATGCCCTAACGCTAACGTGATGGTTTCATCTTGCCATATCATTTCAGACAGGTGGTTGGTTTGTGGTTTTAAAAGTAACTTTTCCCTGCAACACAAAGGCAAAAGGCAATGGCAGAGAACAACAGAACTGAGTTGCTTGATACCGATGTTCGACAACAATTGGTGGAACGGGATAATGGGTTGGTTGAAGAGGTGCGGATGCTGAGGCAACACATGACAAACATGTATCAAGCCTGGATGACTGGAAAGGCCCCACCCCCGCCACCACCAATTTTCCCGGACGCTACTCAAACTCCCAACACAATGCCGGATGATCCTCCATATTCTCCGGATACACCCGCTTATCACGTTCGCCCCAACTACCCTAGTAGCTCCATCGCTCATCCTTCAATCACTTCTCCCCAATATTGCCCTCCTGTCATATCCGTTACCCCAGACAATGAACATCCACCCAACGCACATAATGCCCGATTTCACCCTTCAGAGGTTGTCCACAAGGTCCTTGATCCATACAAGAAGAGCTCCCAGGATGAGCAGATTCATGGTAGAAATGAAAGGGTTACGGGAAGAACAGGGCGAGAAGAGGTACCCAGGAAATTGACAAGCACAGAGCTGTCCTTAAGGGACAAGCGAAGAGTGGAAAGCCAGGGTAGCATGACTTGCAAAGGACCGATTGTGCCACATGACATCCGCCTGCCCGCAGGATTCAAAGTACCAAACTTTAACTTGTACGATGGGCGTGGAGATCCGGTAGCCCACCTGAGGATCTATTGCAACGAAATGAGGATTGTTGGAGAGAAAGATGACGCGATGATGGCATATTTCAGTAAAAGCCTAACTGGGGCAGCTTTGGATTGGCATGGTCGTCAAAATATCGATGGGTGGCTTACATTGGGTGTCATGGCTCAAGACTTTGTCCGATACTTTCAACGCAAATCAAGTGTTACCCCAGACCGCACCTCGCTATCTAAGATGGTAAAGAGGCCGGAGGAAAGCTTTAATGAGTTTGGGCTCAGATGGAGGGAGCAGGTTGCTCAAGTCAGTCCCCCGATCAGCGAAGAAGAAATGGTTAAGCTTTTTCTACAGGCCCAGGGACCCACCTACTACAGTCATTTGATCCCGGCCTTGGGTAAGCCTTTCAATGATGTGTTAAAAATGGGGGAGCTAGTGGAAGAAGGAATCAAGTCAGGCAAAATCGTGAGTCGTTCGGAAGCCAGTCAGAACGTACCAGTAAGCTTGGTTGGAAGAAAGAGGAACAGAAAGGACGATCCGATAAGTTTTCCTGATCAACACTTCCGGCCTCGACATCGTCCCTGTGGTTATCCTTGTGCATTAGATGACCTTCTTCAATGTTACTTCTCTCCACAGAAATCCCAAAGTCGCACATCACACTCTCAGTACCCAGCTCCTCAAAATGCCCATCTACCCCCGCGAGCTTCCCAAAAATACCCCGGCTCAGGTTTCCGGCCCAATTCGGCACTTAAGAATGAGAGGTTACGAAAGAAGAAAGACTTCACTCCGTTGGGAGAATCATACGCCAGTCTGTTTCAGCGGTTAAGGACACTGGACATGTTGAAGCCGATTCAGATAAAAGTGCCGAACCCTCCTCCAAAGAAGCTCGATCCTTCTCAACAGTGCGCATACTGCTCAGGTGCCTTGGGGCACAACATAGAGAAATGTTGGAATCTGAAGAATGCAATTCAAAAGCTTATTGATGCAGGCGACATCGTCGTGCAAAATCCAGATGCAACAAACACTGGCCAAGATCCATCTCCTGTGCACAATGAGACGCATATGGTGGGTATGATTGATCGTGAGAATGAGCCGATAGAAGAAACCCAGAAGCAGTTTGCTCAGAACAACGTGATGAAGACTTGTGAAAATTCCAGCAATCTTGGTGTGAAATTCAGTGGCTAAGACGTCATGCTTGGTAATTGGAAAGACGCTCCATCTCTTGGAGTTTTGGTGGTTTATTTTGTTGTCATTTCTGTTGTCCGGGTTATTTCAGGGTTGTAATCCGGATATTGTCTTGTTACTCAAACCCTTCTATCCTTTCACTTTGTCTTGTTTGTCTCGCCGTAGTAGCTTGTGTAGTGCTGTTTAGGTTTGTTCAAGGGCTGTAACTCTAGTCTAGTTTGCTTGTTTCGTTGTTTAAAGCCTTTTACAATTCTCTGTTTCCCGCCATTTCTAGTCATTTTATCTGGTTCCTTTCTCCTTTTGCAATTCTCTTCATGCTGGTTCTGGTGACATGACATGCACGCATAATTCTCAGCCTGGTTTTATAAGTCAGTTTGGTAATGAAGCAATAAAATAATGTTAAAAATGTAAGGACAGTCGAGGGATTTTGAAATCTCTTCGAGCCCAAATTGTGTGAAACTGGGTCAGACGGAACATAATGAAATACTGGGGAAATGCATCATGCCACATCGGCTTGAAACCAAAGGCAAGTTTGCCTCAAGTCTACAAGAGCCGCTCGTGGTACCGAGATTGTTGTACAATGGTGCTAGGTAATTGACAAATACAGAAGGCAAATATGTGAATATGGTTAGTAATTCTGGTGCAATCAAAAGATGTTGTGTGTTTTCCCCAGCTTGTTTAACTGCGCAGTTTGTACTCGGTATGTTTTGAAGATTGGAATGACGAAGGCATTTTTATTCTGCTATCCAAACACTTTGTCCTTTGTTACCCCTTTGAGCCTCGATTATTTTCTTGCATACCCCTCTTTCGGAATCATTAATCAGACTCGCAAGTTCAAATGGGGAAGTAAATGGAGAAATAAGAGAAAAACAGTGAAGAAGAAAAGAAGAGAAAAAAAAAAAAAAAGAAAGAAAACAAAAGGAAGAGAAAAGAAAAGAAAAGCAAAAAGAGAAAAAAAGGGAAAGAAAAGAAAAGAAGAGAAAAGAAAAGAAAAAGTAAAAAGAGAAAAGAGAAGAGAAGGAAAAGAAAAGAATGAAAAGAAAGGAAAAGAAAAACGGAAGAAAGATCGCAACAATCAAAGTAGTCGCCTGAACTACGTTTGACTTGATCCCGAAAGGGTACGTAGGCAGCCTCTCTCTGAGCTTCAGTCACACCGAAATAAAAGTCCAAAGCCCCCAAGAAAGAAACTGGGGCAGAAGTTGTGGTTGCTGTGAGAAATCTGATTCCGAAAGTTGTAACTTTAAACCCATGATTGAATTGTTTTGAGCCTTTGATACCCCTCCTTTCTAACCCTATCCAAAAGCCCATATTACGGTCCAAAGAAAGACCTTCCGATCAGTCTTCAAGAAATGCCGAGGCAAGTGAGCAGAGGTGAATCATATCAGGGGTAACACTCCGGTCCAAACGAAGGAAATGAAGAATGAGAAAGTCTTGTTGATAAGAACCCTCACGGGTACCCCCAAGGCGATGAAAGCTGAGAGAGATAAAAATGAGAGAGTCTTATTGGTGAAAACCTTCACGGGCACCATAAGGCGACGGTGAGTTGAGAGAAAAATCAAAATGAGAGAGGCTTGATGGTGAAAACCCTTCAGGCACTACAAGTCGAATAAGGATTGTGAATCGGATCGGGCAAGCGGAGCATTGAAGCCCAGTTTCACGGCAAAAGGTACAACAAGAGCTGAACATCAGATTTGCTAAACAGAGTAGGCTGCAGGTGCATGTCAAGGTCGTTAGAGTCGGTATCCACATCTGATGGATTGCTACTCTGTAGGTTTCTTGTTAGGAATCATCTCTCTCCATTACCCTTTACTCCAATCCTCCCACTTTGTTTTACTCCTTCGTCCTAGGTCGGTTTTTCAAAACAAGTGAGAAATGATATCAAAATCTGCCACCAAGCTTTCCAATTAAACAACACGGGACCTGGTGAGCACATAAAAACGTCAAGCCAGGAGAAAACCGCAGGCACGCTGAGTTGGCCACAATCAACATGCTTTGGTGTTCGTGAAAAATACAAGGGTCTGATTTAGGAACCACGCAACAAATGGAGGGTGTTTTGGTGAACGGATCAGAGGTAGTCTCCGTGTCAAGGGTAGCAAAGAAAGTGGCTAGTCAATAAACAAGCAAGATCTTCGAGGGGGAGTCAGTTATCGTGACAAGTGAAAGAACAATAAACTCAAGGCTAAAGCCAGTGGTGAAGAAAGAACATCATATACACAAAGCAGGGACAATAGACATGCTGCGGGACCCATATGAGACATGAGGATTGGGGAGATGACCGTTCATGCAATGCAACAAATGGAGGATGATGGGCCACCTTCGAAGTTCAAGGCCACAAACCAACCACCACATTTTAAACTCACAAGTTTTCGTTGTTTGAAACAAGAACAAAGCAGTGCAAGAAAGTTGGTTCAACAGTAAGGGAACAAGAAAGGAAAGAAAAGAAAAGGAACAAGAGGAGAACCGACAAAAGGGAAGTTTCTCAAACCATTGACCTTTGCCATTACTTTTCACAATGTTTCCTCCTAGGATAAAAGGCCTAGTCTGATGGAGTTTTATAGAGTCAAAATCTTAGTCTGACGAATCTTTCTCCTAAGATAAAAATAGACCTAGTCTGATGAATTTTCTCCTAGGATCAAAATCTTAGTCTGATGAATCTTTCTCCTAAGATAACAAAATGAACCTAGTCTGATGAATTTCCTCCTAGGATCTAAATCTTGGTCTGATGAATCTTTCTCCTAAGATAACAAAATGAACCTAGTCTGATGAATTTTCTCCTAGGATCACATCTTAGTCTGATGAATCTTTCTCCTGAGATAGTAAACCTAGTCTGATGAACCTTCTCCTGGGATCTACATCTTAGTCTGATGGAACGTTCTCCTAAGATAACAAAAATGGACCTAGTCTGATGAATTTTCTCCTAGGATCAAAATCTTAGTCTGAGGAATGCTTCCTCCTAAGATAAAAGGCCTAGTCTGATGGAGTTTCATAGAGTCAAAATCCTAGTCTGATGGACTTTCTCCTAGGACAGAAATCTTAGTCTGATGAATCTTTCTCCTAAGATAACAAAAGTGGACCTAGTCTGATGAATTTCCTCCTAGGATCTAAATCTTGGTCTGACGAATTTTTCTCCTAAGATAACAAAAGTGGACCTAGTCTGATGAATTTTCTCCTAGATAAAAATCTTAGTCAAATAGTTTTACTCACAGGGGACGTACTTGCCAATCAAGTCTTTAGTTTTGCTGTCACCATCGCATCAATAGCTTAGGTAATAACTCACAAGTCTGCCCAGCCACCAAACTGGGGCAGAAAATTTTCTTCGTTTGTTTATTTTGTTGCAATTAGGAGCCCACCTGGAGAACAAGGGAATACTTTTCAAGTTTCAGCAGTCAGGCGCCCACCTGGAGAACAAGGGAAGTGCAATTCAATTTTAGATTTTAATTTTTTATATTTGATAACATGCTGTACCCAGTCACCAAACTGGGGCAGAAAAATTTTTCTTTGTTTGTTTATTTTGTTGCAGTCAGGAGCCCACCTGGAGAACAAGGGAATACTTTTCAAGTTTCAGCAGTCAGGCGCCCACCTGGAGAACAAGGGAAGTACAATTTAAATTTTTAGCTTTTAATATTTGAAAACATGATGTGCCCAGCCACCAAACTGGGCAGAAGTTTTCTTTGTTTGTTTTGTTGCAGTCAGGAGCCCACCTGAAAAACGAACACATGTTTCAAGTGGTAACAATCAAGCATCATTCGGAGGAATGGCAGCAATATCGCCAATCACAATGCAAAACAACAACAGGAATACCATCGGAAGATTACAAGATACAAGTTCAAGGAAACACAAGAACAAGTTAGAAGACATAGATAGGACCCTCTTGTAATTCGTAGATCATAGCTTAGGCTAGCTTCTTTTCATTTTAACACGGTGTAATAAGGAGTCGGTGCCGGAATGGTTTCCATTTGTATCACCCGGCCCTAGACATACCGCTAAGGGGCCGTCGAAAGTTCTTCTATACAGAGTCTCGTTTTCGTCAAGCGAGAACCGGGCTGTTTTGGTTCGCAGGGCCCTCGATTCTTTTGGATCCGCGGGCAACTTTCCATCTCTTAAATATTCAATATATTTATTTCTCCAATCCCAAGTTAGGCTGGTGGAAATAATCTCGTCATGACCCTCCTCGACTACTAATTTAGATAATTGAACAACAGCCCCGGGGAGTAGGTCCTCTTCTTCAACGGATGATCCCAGGTTCGCGAGGGCATCAGCCTCGCTGTTCTGCTCTCGAGGTACATGGACTAAGGTCCACTCTTTGAAGCGACGTAGTGCGACTTGGATTTTATCCAGATATCTCTGCATCCTGTCTTCTCGAGCTTCGTAGCTTCCATTCACTTGGCTTACTACCAGAGTGAATCGCATTTTGCCTCGATGGTCTCGGCCCCTAAGCTTTTGGCCGGTTCTAAACCTACAATCATAGCCTCGTACTCGGCTTCGTTGTTAGTCAATTTTGCAGTCTTTATAGAATGTTTGATTACGCCACCAACGGGTGGCTTCAGGACTATTCTGAGCCCGGATCATTTTACGTTTGTGGCGCCGTCTGTGAACAAGGTTTATACCCCGGAAGACGTGCTTGATTTTAGTAAAAGTTCCTTCTCTTCCTCAGGTACGAGGGAGGGCAAAAAATCGGCCACAAAATCCTCCAGAATCTGGGACTTGATGGCCATTCCAGGTTGATACTCGATATCATACCCCTCGAGTTCAATGGCTCATTTGGCCAATCGGCCCGATAGCTCGGGTTTCTGCAGTATGCTCCGGAGAGGATATGTCGATAGAATGCAAATATGGTGGCATTGAAAATAGGGCTTCAATTTTTGCGAGGCATTTATTAGCGCGAGAGCCAATTTTTCTAGATGGGGGTATCTGGTTTCGGCATCCCCTAGGGTCCGGCTTACATATTAAACAGGAAATTGCGTACCTTGCTCCTCTCGAACCAGCATGCCGCTTACCGCTATTTCGGACACGGCCAGGTACATGTATAGTGTTTCATTCTCTTTTGGCGTATGGAGTAGAGGCGGGCTGGTCAGATATCGTTTTAACTCCTCCAAGGCATGTTGGCATTCTGGAGTCCATTTGAAGTTGTTCTTTCTTTTGAGTAAAGAGAAAAAATGATGGCTTCTGTCTGATGACCTTGATATGAATCTGCCCAGAGCCGCTATTCGCCCTGTTAGCCGTTGCACGGCCTTTACGTTGTTTACCACCGTGATTTCTTCGATGGCATTAATTTTGTCGGGGTTGATCTCGATCCCCCTGTTTGATACCATGAAGCCTAGGAATTTGCCCGAACCCACTCCGAAGGCACACTTCTCGGGGTTGAGCTTCATGTTGTAACTTCTAAGGATGTCGAAAGTTTCCTGCAAATGAGTTAAATGGTCCTCTGCGCGCAGGGACTTAACTATCATATCATCAATATACAGTTCCATGGATTTTCGTACTTGATGCTCGAATATTTTATTAACTAGGTGTTGATATGTAGCCCCTGCATTTTTTAACTCGAAGGGCATTACGTTGTAGCAGTAGGTGCCATACTTCGTGATGAATGAGGTCTTCTCCCTGTCCTCGGGGTTCATCTAGATTTGATTATACCCCGAGTAGGCATCGAGAAAGGTGAGGGTCTCGTGGCCCGCCGTAGCATCGATCAGACGATCGATGTTAGGCAATGGGAAGGAATCTTTGGGGCACGCCTTATTCAAGTCTTTATAATCAACGCACATTCTTAGCTTATTTCCCCTTTTAGGTACTACTATTACATTGGCCAGCCATTCGGGGTATTATACCTCTCTAATGGACCCTATTTTAAGAAGTTTCGTTACCTCTTATTTGATGAAGGCGTGTTTTACCTCGGACTGTGGTCTTCTCTTCTGCTTTATCGATTTAAACCTGGGGTTGACACTCAGTCTGTGGAAGGTTATTTTTGGCGGAATTCCTATCATATCTAAGTGGGATAAAGCGAAACAGTCGATATTGTTAATAAGAAATTGAATGAATCCTTTCCTGAGTTCGAGGGTTAGTCCCGTTTCCAGGAATACCTTACGGTCCGGGAGGCGTTCGATCAAAACAATCTGCTCCAGATCCTCGATTGTTGACTTAGTTGTGTCTGATTCTTCGTGGGCAACGAAGGTTCAAGGAGTGAAGAAATCTTCTTCGTCGTCCTCGGGGGTCTGTACGTTCCTAGGCTCGTCCAAGGTCGGGTGCGTGGGGGTCGGCACCTCATGGTAAACCGCAAACATTTCTTTCGCCGCCCGCTATTCTCCATACACGGTCGCTACACTATCCTTTGTGGGGAATTTTATCACCCGGTGTAGGGTTGACGGTACTGCCCTCATGTTGTGTATCCAAGGCCTGCCAAGAAATGCATTGTACCTCTTGTCGCCATCGATGACTTGGAACTCGGTGTTCTGAACCGCACCGTACGTGTTGACCGGGAGGGTGATCTCTCATTTTGTTACTTCGCCGGTCATGTTGAAGCCGTGGAGGACCCGGGAGATGGGTGTGACTCGATCGAGTAGCCCCAGTTGTCCTACTACCTCTGATCTGATTATGTTGGTCAAGCTTCCTGGGTCTACGAGCACACATTTGATCCTAGTATTGTTTAAAAGAAATGAGATCACCAGCGCGTCATTGTGCGGTTCTGTCATGGTCTCGAGATCCTCCTCGTTGAACGCGAGGGTGTCTTCGGCCATGCGGTTTCGGGTCGGCCCTTCTTCTGTAGTGGACGTTCTTGTCCATTTGAACATGGGTCCTTGGGGGATGTCGGTCCCTCCAATAATCATATGGATGTTGTGTTGAAGAACCTCTTCATCCGCCCAGGCTGAGTTTTTGCAGTGGTATACCGGCACCCGGAATAGCCATATCCTTTTCTCTGTGGTTTTCAAGGTTATCGCTTTCCACTCTATTTACTGAGCCAGACATTACGACCTGAAACCGAAGATCTCTAGATAAGAAAAAGCGTGAAAGATAACTTGCATTGTGTAACGAAACCAACAAGAAAATAATCACTATTATTTTTAGCCCTACGGTGGGCGCCAAACTGTTTACCGTGAAAATGGTAATAACAATTAAATTTGTTGACGGGACTCCAAAAATACGTGATCTATTTTTATTCTAGTTGTTCATGCAGATGATGCTATGTGTATGGAATTTAGAGACGAAATGTGAGCTAAAGATAGAGCTATAATCAAACCGATGAGCTAGCCAATTTGGGCCTCCGACAGACTGATACGGGGTCTCGAGGTTGATTTCAGGGCTCGGGCTCGAGCTAATAAGGGTAACCGGGGAAGGGCTAACAGTTGTAAGATAATCAACGAAGGCTTTTTATGGCCAATGATAAGCAATAAATGAAGAACAAGTATGAATGTAATAAATGAGAGCAATAATATCAAGAGAATATGTTAGAGAGAAAAGAGAATGTTCTTCTATATTTCGTGTGGTAATTAGAGCAACAAACCTCTACAAAGTGTCAAAGACCCCCTTTATATAGGAAGGGAATCCCAACATAGTACAAAATACATTAATGACAAAGGAGTAGGGATGGGACAGCTAGCTAATGCTATGATGTAGGCTCAGACTAACTACTTCAGAATAGCCTGACAGATTTTATCAGCCTTGGCTACACTCTTTGGGAACTCCCCTCTTCCTCAATATAGTCGTTGGTCTGCACTGCCCCGAGGTCAAAACCCGACAGCCCTCGAAGGCGAGCCTCGACCTTGGTCTCGAACCTCGAGAAGCACGTTCGTGGGGCACCCTAATGACGGGGAAATTGGACCCCCTGGTTTCACCGTATACAAACACCCCACACTTAACCCATTGCTTATCCTCGAGCATTTAAACTACACTTCACCTAGGGATAACCTTACATCAGACAACCTCCCTAATACACCATGCCAAGAATATTTAAAGTAGACTGAGCGCCTTATCATAACATCCCACCCTCAAGATTTGACTCAAAAGCACCATGCATTATTCACGACTCGCCCACTCACTCTAACATAGAGGTCAATGACATTACCTTTCCTTCATGAATCACGTGCCCTCACATAGCAAAAGAGAGTAGTTCCACACACAATAAAATTTAAGAACAATTAGGAACTCAAAATAGAAAGAATTCACTCACTCTCAGAAATAATATTCATATGCCACAAAAGATGCACCATAGGCTTGCCCATAGTGTACTACTCTACTAATCGAGCTCATTCAGTCTAGGATCAAGTAGGACTTTATTTGGTTGTAATGTAGGCTGAGGGACGGGTAGGATACATTTAGATATAAGAGTGACTACACCTCCCCAAGCACTTTAATACATATATTTTAACATTTAAATCCCCACTTATGTCAAACCAAATTCCACATTCACATCAATGTATATTACCCCATACTTCTTTAAGCACAATTACATCAAGAGTCACTTTTTTCACAACAATACAACTATTTATATTTTTTTTCTTTCAATTCAAGTGGCTCTTATTTTTTTCAACACAGTGCACCTTTCTCCTTATTTCATTAGCTCCACTCAAAAGCCTAACCAACCACCCCATACTTTAACCTTTGTAAGGTTCCTTACAATTCAAGTGCTCCTGAGAGGTGAAAATGTTCAACTATATGATCAATTCAAACAATTGGGTAAGGCTTGTAATATGGTAGCAAAAAAAAAATAGGATTACAGGCTCAAAGGGGTTAACTACTTACATAATATTAGGAGGGTAAAATATACATATCTGGTTCAACAAAGAAATGCCTATATCACTTCCAAGACTGAACAAAACTACTATTTCGCTTTGCAAACACACGGGGCAAGTTCTAGACATCAAATGCAATGCATCGAATAATACAAAATCTTACACACACATGGCACATAACTCACTCAGGATCGGACTCATCAAGACACTCTAGCCAAAGCCGTTAAGCACGGTTATAATCACACAATTTAAGGCACTTATTTAAGAGTCAAAAATTGAGCCTAGGTGTCACAACTAAGGCACTTACCACTCTCAAGGCATATGTAGTTAAGGGAAATTGATCCTTTAAACTAGCTTTCTGACTAAAGATTCTTAATTCCTAAAAACAAAAAGATCTAACTACACCCGGTTTAAGAAAAACCCTTGGAAAAGAACCGCAGCACAAAGAAAAACCAAGGGGGAATTGTTACACTACCTAAAAAACTAAAATAAAAGACATATTTTTGGATTTTCACATATATATATATATATATATATATATATATATATATATATATATATATATATATATAAAAATTCTTTTGACTCATCTCCCTCAAGAAACCAGTCGACGAAATCCATCATCGGGAAGAGTCGACTAAACACTTAATTACTAACTATTACAGACCGATAGAGTTCAGAATTATATTTTACAGACCACAGTATCTATGAAAGCAAGAAACAAATCAAACAAAACCAACTGGCAAATAAAAAAACTACAAGTACAATCAAATATGAGCACCCCACCCCACACTTAAGAGATTGCGTTGTCCCCAATACAAAACAGTAAAATCAAGAGTGAAAAGAAGGTGACTCCCTGAGGCCCAAGGCCTAATCATCAGCACCCTCGAAGGTGCGCAAATACTCCTCATCATCGGAGGGAATGGAGTTCACATCCTCATCAGGTGGCAACTGTCCTCCTCTCGTCAACCCCAACCACTGCTGAGTGATAGCAAAATGGGGGTGATCTTGCTGCAACTCCTCCAAATCGGCCTCCCCCCGAGCAGCATGAAGGCTCAAGTCAGCAAACAGTAGCTGTAGTGTCTCCTCAGCGCGGACCATCCTCTGGTCCGAATTAACAGCAGTAGCAGGGGGTCTATCACCGACGTAACATCATACGCCTTAATAGGATATGTCATTGGAATAGTTCGGTCATAGTGAAACTCCTCCTCTACATGGTGTGCTCGCAACAATCGAGTGATCATACTCTGGTAATAGAGACGGTGGGCCCCAAGTGGTCGCACTTTGGCCATATGCTCCAGCATGAGTTTGCCAAGATCAACCCGCATCTGTGTCAACAAGGCAAAAATAAAACACACTTTCAGTCATGGGACATCAGTGTCACTCTGAGTGGACATGATTTTGGCATTAATCAACCGCAAAACAACCCTGGCTGGCCTCTGGAATGTACTCTTCTTCATGTCCTAATGGAACTCATTTGCATCCCGTGACCATGCAGCAGAAGAGTTAGCTCCATATAGCAGTCGGCGGATAGCCGGATAGTCTGCCCGACGGAGAAACCTCTGAAAGAGCTTGTGGGAATGCTCTGTGAACCCCATAATCCGATTGATCACCAGGGAGGAGAAAGGAATCACTTTACCCCATACCTGCACTTCGTACACAGCATCCGGGTTGGCCGCAGGTTGCCAGTTGGCATAAAACTCTTTGACTAGGGTCACATTCACCGCATCACCAGGACGGAACAGACTGTCGAAACCCAATGCCTGAATGTTATTGTATATCTCACTATATTTTCGGGCCAACTTCCCATCGTCAATAGCAACCTCAGGCTCTGGTGGCACCACCGGGATAAATGTCTAGAACCAGCGTCGAGCATGGGCTGGGACAGCCCGTATACCATATTTTCACTCTAGCACCTCATACGCATCAGGGTCAAGGTGCTTCTCTTCCTCCTCCACTGGGGCGGGGGGAGGCGCCCGTCTCCCACCTCGACGGCTACTAGATGCAACCTCAGAAGAACTAGTGTTAGAGCATTTGCTCGGGCGGCGAGACATTTTACCTGCAATATTAGCCACAACACATAAACCAAAACAAGACCAAACGGGGTAACCACCCCACACTTATGTTAATGGCATGTTCATAGGTAAAATGTATATCAGGGGCTTAGACTGCCCCATTGGAAGTGTGCCACAAGCAATCAACAACACACCCAACCACCAACATAATGGTACAATCACAAAACCACGGACTATGCTAGCTTAAAGTACAAAATTAAGAAGCTAATCTAGTAACTAAGAAGAGAAGAAAAAAAATTATACTAATGCACTACTAACAAACTTTATAAAGTACAACACAACACTACACAAGCACAAAGCTAGAATCAAACATTCCAATTAGCACCTAGCACCACATTATCTCATAACAATTATCCTCCACTAAGCTACAATGTGACTTTCTATGTCATTGAGGCATTTAATCAAGCACATGGTATTCACCAAAGTTACCTCATAATTTCAAATTTAATTCTTCCAAGATTACTACACAACCATACAAATCAACCATCCCACCACCACCACAATGTAACAAGGGTACAAAGTGCTCCAAATTTGCACAAATATTCCACCAATTTTCGGCCTTTAAGGCACCTCCACCCATCTTCACCATTAAAATTTTCTATAAGCATCAAGACATACTAAAAATCTTCCACAAGTATAAGCACAATAGAAACCTAACAAGTTAAGCACCAATCATGGCCAAAATAAGCAAAGAAATGGAAAAAAATTAGCACAACTGCACTACCTAGGGTTTAGTTCAAGTTAATTATACTACTCAACTACAATGAATAACTCAAAGAAAAGAGAGGAGAGTAGAGAAACACTTATCTTGAGGATGAATGGAAGGGATGGGAGGTGAGTGTGGGAGAGGAATTTGAGAAGAAAAGAGAGTGGGGGATTTGGGAAGAGGGTTGGGTCATGTGTTCTGTGAAGAACAGAGAAAAGAAATAAGGAGGGGGGGGGGGGTTTGCGAACGGGCTGGTTAAGAGAGACTAAAAAAAAAATTTTGCACTGCCACGTTGCATACTGAGGCGCAGCATGCGGCGCGGTAGTGTATTTTTCTCAGAGCTCATTGTTTTTTTTTAGATTATGGTTTGCCCCCCCCCCCACCACTCTATTGTGTACTTATTTTATGTCCAATTCATGCTTGTACCTGCCAAACAAGTCTCACAACTCCTAACTTCTAATAATCCTAAACTACAATTATGGGTTAGTGATGTTAAAAATTGGGTTGCCTCCCAATAAGCGCCCGATTTAACGTCGCGGCACGACGCAGGGTAAGCGCATTTAAGGTACGCTCAACATCGGAGGCTCGAACAAATGGGTCACTAACACTTCCTTTGCCTCATCGATGCCCACATAATGTTTCAACCTGTGCCCATTGACTCTGAATGTGCGAGAGCCATTTTCCGCAGCAATTTCTACGGCACCAGTGGGGTGAATTTCAACCACACACAATGGCCCTGACCATCGTGATTTCAGTTTGCCCGGAAATATCCTTAGTCTTGAATTGTATAGCAATATCGTATCTCCGAGTTTAAAATTTTGCTCAATAATATTTCTATCATGTATTATCTTCATTCTCTCCTTATACAATCTTGTGCTCTCAAAGGTGTGATATGTAAACTCATCAAGCTCGTGCAACTCCGTTACTCTACTTGTGCCCGCAGCTTCAATATCAAGATTTAACTGCCTCAACGCCCACCAAGCTCTATGCTCCAACTCTCCGGGTGAATGACATGACTTCCAAAACACCAACTTGTATGGCGACATGTCAATTGGAGTTTTGAAAGAGGTTCGATACGCCCAAAGTGCATCATTTAACTTCCTTGCCCAATCTGTTCTAGTTGCATTCACAGTTTTAGTCAACACACTCTTTATTTCTCTATTCGAGACTTCCACTTGCCCGCTTGTTTGTGGATGATACGGGGTGGACACCTTGTGGCGTACATCATAGTTCTCCAACAACTTTGATTGCAAAAGTGAGTGCCTCTATCACCGATTACTGCCCTTGGGGTGCCAAATCGAGTGAAAATGTTCTATCTCAGAAAACCAATTACCCCATTTACATTATTTGTAGGGAGTGATGCAGTTTCTACCCATTTGGACACGTAGTCCACAGCGACGAGTATGTATTTGTTGCCATATGAGATGACAAAAGGCCCCGTGAAGTCGATCCCCCATACATCAAACACTTTTACCTCCTGAATTGGGTTCATGGGCATCTCATGCCTGCGGGAAATGTTCCCGGTTCGTTGGCATTCATCACACCCCTTTATCCATAGATGTGCATCTTTGAACAATGTTGGCCAATAGATGTGCATCTTTGAACAATGTTGGCCAATAATACCGCTCGCCAGGTAGTTTGCAATGTCTGCATACCATGGCGCTTCCTCGAGACTCATTGTTAGTAGTTGTTCATCTGGAAAAGTTTCCAGAATCTCTTCTACCTCAACTTTCTTTTCAGCTCCTTCCAGCCTGAATAAATGGTCAGCTACTTGGTTCTCCGTTCCCTTTCGGTCACGGATCTTCAAATCAAATTCTTGCAGTAGTAGCACCCATCGAATTAGGCATTGTTTTGACTCCTTTTCAATTAAGTACCTGAGAGAAGCATGGTCAGTATAAACAATTACCTTTGAGCCTATCAGGTACGACCTGAACTTGTCAAATGCGAACACCACTGCCAGCATCTCCTTTTCGGTCACAGTGTAATTTAGCTGGGCTCCACTCAACGTCCTACTTGCATAGTATATTGGACGCATGATTTTATCTTTTCGTTGCCCAAGCACTGCTCCCACAGCATATTTGCTAGCATCACACATCAGCTCAAACGGTTGCTCCCAGTTGGGGGAAACTAAGATAGGTGTTGTAACCAGTCTCTTCTTTAGTTCCTTAAAAGCTACCCTGCATTCATCAGAAAATACAAAAGGGTGATCTTTTTCAAGCAATTTACACAAGAGGTTAGCAATTTTGGGAAAGTCTTTTATAAATCTCCTATAGAAACCGGCGTGCCCAAGAAAACTTCTGATTGCTTTGACGGAGGTGGGTGGTGGAAGCTTTTCTATCACATCAACTTTTGCACGATCTACCTCAATACCTTTACTTGACACTAGTTTCCCAAGACTATACCTTCCTGTACCATGAAATGGCACTTTTCCCAGTTGAGTACCAGATTAGTCTTGATACACCTTTTCAAAACTCGCCTCAAGTTCATAAGGCAATCATCAAATGAATTCCCCACCACTGAGAAGTCATCCATGAAAACCTCCATTATCTCCTCTACCATATCTGTGAAGATGGCCATCATGCACCTTTGGAAGGTAGCGGGTGCTTTGCATAGACCAAAGGGCATTCGCCGAAAAGCATAGATACCATAAGGGCTGGTGAACGACATTTTCTCTCTATCCTCTGGGGCAATGGAAATCTGATTATACCCCGAGTACCCATCCATGAAGCAAAAGTGAGACCTCTCTACCTGTCTATCTAGCATCTGATCAATGAATGGCAGTGGGAAGTTGTCCTTCATGGTGGCCAAGTTCAACTTCCTGTAGTCCATATATATTCGCCAACCTGTGACTGTTCGTGTAGAGATCAACTCATTCTTCTCATTTTTCACTACCGTCATACCTCCCTTTTTCGGTACACACTACACTGGGCTAACCCAGTTGCTGTCAGAGATGGGGAATATGATTCCTGTATCTAACCATTTAATCACTTCCTTTTTCACCACTTCTTTCTTGTTGGGGTTCAACCTTCTTTGACGTTCTCTGGAAGGTTTGTGCCCATCTTCCAGCAGAATCTTATGCATACAGAAGGCCAGGCTGATCCCCTTAATGTCTGCAATGGTCCACCCAATTGCAGTCTTGCACTCAGTTAGTACCTGCAAAAGCTATTCTACCTGCACATCTAACAAACTGGATGAGATAATAACATGTAGAGTTGAGTTAGGTTCTAAGAATGCATACCTGAGATGAGATGGCAGTGGCTTCAGTTCCAACTTTGGTGGCTTTTCTATTAATGGCTTAGCTGGAGGAGTTTTTCTTTTCTCCAAGTGCAGATGCTCAAATTCAAGCTCCCTTTTCCAAAAACCTTGGCCTTCAAGAGCAAGTACCCATTCTGCCAAGTCTTTACCTTTAGCTTCGTCTAAGTTCATGAGACAAGTTGCTAGAGGGTCTTTAAGGTTCAATGTTGCATCGTCCTCCCCCAACACTACATCCACCACATCTATTAGAGAGCAATTGGCAAATTCACTAGGTCTGCGCATAGATTTCTGCACGTTGAATGTTATCTCTTCATCATTCAATCTCATTTTGAGCTCTCCAGTTTCACAATCAATTAGAGCTCTCCTAGTGGCCAAGAATGGTCTTCCCAAAATTATGGGAATTTCCTCGTCAACCGACAGTCAAGGATGACAAAATCTACTGGAAACACAAACTTCCAACCTGCACCAATACATCATGTAGAATCCCGGAGGGCCTTTTCACAGTTCGGTCAGCCAGTTGTTGTAGCATAGACGTGGGTCTAGCTCTTCCAGTGCCTAGCCTTTTGTACATAGCTAGGGGCATAAGGTTTATGCTTGCTCCCAGATCACACAATGCCTTAGCAAATGCAAAGTTACCTATTGTGCAAGGGATTGTGAAACTCCCTGGGTCAGATAGCTTCTCAGTAATGGGTCTCGTCACAACAACACTGCAGGTCTGAGTCAGTGTAACCGTGGCCAAGTCTTGGAAGTCAAGGTTGCGGGACATCAAGTCCTTAATCATCTTTGCATACCCAGGCATTTCCTTTAAAGCATCAATCAATGGAATATTTACCTGAATCTGCTTCGACATCTCCAAGAATTTCTTGTACTGCTCATCTTTTTTATACTTAGCCAATCTCTGTGGGAATGGTGCTGGAGGTCGCTTCTTCCCTGTAATTTGGCTTTTCTCTTGTTCAGGCACTGCTTCTACTGTCGGTTCCGCTGCAGCTTCAGTCTCTTTCTCAACCACATCTTCCTTGTTGGTGTTTTCTTGCGCATTCTGTACCGTCACCTCAGTTAAACCTGCTGAATGATCTATCTCAATGGGTACTGGCACCAGTGTCTCGGTCGCCCTGCTTTCACGAGCAATTTCTTGCTCCAGATCTAAGTCCCTACCATTTCGGAGACTCACTGCCATCAGCTGCTTCGGGCCCTGCTCTTTTGGATTGATTTGGGTGTCTGCAGGTAACATCCCATGAGGACGATTATTTAGGCCATGGAAATCTGTCCTAACTGGATCTCAATATTTTTGATCGCTGACTCATGTGAGTCTACTCTGTCAGCTAGCTTTCCAGTGGACCCAATCACTTGTTGCATCATACCCTCGAGTTTAGCAAACCCATCTTCATGTCTTACGATCTGTTGTTGTGGAGGTTGTTGATAAGCCTGCTGCTGATTTTGCTGGTTGTACCCTTGTTGCCTTTGGTAAGGCACCATTTGCCCCTGTGGTCGCATAGCCCCATGATTATTGTTNCAATGCACCGAATAATACAAAATCTTACACACACATGGCACATAACTCACTCAGGATCGGACTCATCAAGACACTCTAGCCAAAGCCATTAAGCACAGTTATAATCACACAATTTAAGGCACTTATTTAAGAGTCAAAAATTGAGCCTAGGTGTCACAACTAAGGCACTTACCACTCTCAAGGCATATGTAGTTAAGGGAAATTGATCCTTTAAACTAGCTTTCTGACTAAAGATTCTTAATTCCTAAAAATAAAAAGATCTAACTATACCCGGTTCAAGCAAAACCCTTGAAAAAGAACCGCGTCACAAAAAAACCAAGGGGGAATTGTTACACTACCTAAAAAAACTAAAATAAAATATATATTTTTGGATTTTCACATATATACAATTTTTTTTTTCCTTTCAACTCATCTCCCTCAAGAAACCAGTCGACGAAATTCATCGTCGGGAAGAGTCGACTAAACACTTAATTACTAGCTATTACAGAACGATAGAGTTCAGAATTATAGTTTACAGACCACAGTATCTATGAAAGCAAGAAACAAATCAAACAAAACCAACTGGAAAATAAAAATAAAACTACAAGTACAATTAAATAGAAGCACCCCACCCCACACTTAAGAGATTGCTTTGTTTCCAATGCAAAACAGTAAAATCAAGAGTGAAAAGAAGGTGACTCCCTGAGGCCCAAGGACTAATCATCAGCACCCTCGAAGGTGCGCAAATACTCCTCATCATCGGAGGGAATGGATTTCACATCCTCATCAGGTGACAGCTGTCCTCCTCTCGTCAACCCCAACCACTGCTGAGTGATAGCAGAAAGGGGGTGATCTTGCTGCAACTCCTCCAAATCGGCCTCCCCCCGAGCAGCACGAAGGCTCAAGTCAGCAAACAGTAGCTGTAGTGTCTCCTCAATATGGACCATCCTCTGGTCCGAATTAACAGCAGTAGTAGGGGGGTCTATCACCTACGTAACATCATACGCCTTAATAGGATATGTCACTGGAATATTCCGGTCATAGTGAAACTCCTCCTCTATATGGTGTGCTCGCAACAATCGAGTGATCATACTCGGGTAATAGAGACGGCGGGCCCCAAGTGGTCACACTCTAGCCATATGCTCCAGCATGAGTTTGTCAAGATCAACCCGCATCCTTGTCAGCAAGGCATAGATCAAAAACACTTTCAGTTGTGGGACATTAGTGTCATTCTGAGTGGGTCATGATTTTGGCATTAATCAACCGTAAAACAACCCTGGCTGGCCTCTGGAATGTACTCTTCTTCATGTTCTTATGGAACTTATTTGCATCCCGTGACCATGCAGCAGAAGAGTCAGCTCCACATAGCAGTCGGCGGATAGCCGAATAGTCTGGCCGACGGAGAAACCTCTGAAAGAGCTTGTGGGAATGCTCTGTGAAAACCATAATCTGATTGATCACATGGGAGGAGAAATGAATCACTTTACCCTGTACCTGCACTTCGTACACAACATTCGGGTTGGCCGCAGGTTGCCAGTTGGCATAAAACTCTTTGACTAGGGTCACATTCACCGCATCACCAGGACAGAACACACTGTCGAAACCCAAAGCCCGAATGTTGTTGTATATATATATATTTTCGGGCCAACTTCCCATCGTCAATAGCAACCTCAGGCTCTGGTGGCACCGCCGGGATAAATTTCTGGAACTAGCATCGAGCATGGGCTGGGACAGCCAGTATACCATATTTGCACTCTGGCACCTCATCCGCATTAGGGTCAAAGTGCTCCTCTTCCTCCTCTACTGGGGCGGGGGGAGGCGCCCGTCTCCCACCTAGACGGCTACTAGACGCAACCTCAGAAGAACCAGTGTTAGAGCGTTTGCTCGGCCGGCGAGACATTGTACCTGCACAAGACGAACAATATTAGCCACAACACGTAAACCAAAACAAGACCAAACGGGGTAACCACCCCACACTTATGTTAATGGCATGTTCACAGGTAAAATGTATATCAGGGACTCAGACTACCCCATTGGAAGTGTGCCACAATCAATCAACAACCCACCCAACCACCAACATAATGGTACAATCACAAAACCACGGACTATGCTAGCTTAAAGTACAAAATTAAGAAGCTAATCTAGTAACTAAGAAGAGAAGAAAAAAAGTTATACTAATGCACTACTAACAAACTTTATAGAGTACAACACAACACTACACAAGCACAAATCCTAAATCGAACATTCCAATTAGCACCTAACACCACATTATCTCATAAAAATTATCCTCCACTAAGCTACAATGTCACTTTCTATGTCATTGATGCATTTAATCAAGCACACGGTATTCACCAAAGTTACCTCATAATTTCAACTTTAATTTTTCCAAGATTACTACACAACCATACCAATCAACCATCCTACCACCACCACAATGTAACAAGGGCACAAAGTGCTCCAAATTTGCACAAATATTCCACCAATTTTCGGCCTTTAAGGCACCTCCACCCATCTTCACCATTAATATTTTCTATAAGCATCAAGACATGTTAAAAATCTTCTACAAGTATAAGCACAATGGAAACCTAACAAGTGAAGCACCAATCATGGCCGAAATAAGCAAAGAAATGGAAAAAAATTAGCACCACTACACTACCTAGGGTTTAGTTCAAATTAATTATACTACTCAACTACAATGAATAACTTAAAGAAAAGAGAGGAAAGTAGAGAAACACTTACCTTGAGGATAAATGTAAGGGATGGGAGGTGAGTGTGGGAGAGGAATTTGAGAAGAAAAGAGAGTGGGGGATTTGGGGAGAGGGTTGGGTCTCTGTGAAGAACAGAGAAAAGAAAGTAGGGGGGGGGGGGTTGCGAACGGGCTGGTTATAGAGACTAATTTTTTTTTTAAATTTTTGCACTGCTGCGTCGCAAGTTGCGGCGCGGTAGTGTATTTTTCTCAGAGCTCGTTTTTTTTAGCTCATTGTTTGCCCCCCGACTCTATTGTGTACTTATTTTATGTCCAATTCATGCTTGTACCTGCCCAAACAAGTCTCACAACTCCTAACTTCTAATAATCCTAAACTAAATTATGGGTTAGTGATGTTAAAAATTGGGTTGCCTCCCAACAAGCGCTTGATTTAACATCGCGACACGACGCAGGTAAGCGCATTTAAGGTACGCTCAACATCGGAGGCTCGATCAAATGGGTACCTGACACTTCCTTTGCCTCATCCATGCCCATATAATGTTTCAACCTGTGCCCATTGACTCTGGATGTGTGAGAGTCATTTTCCGCAGCAATTTCTACGACACCAGTGGGGTGAATTTCAACTATACGAAATGGCCCTGACCATCGTGATTTTAGTTTGCCCGGAAATAACTTAGTCTTGAGTTGTATAGCAATACCGTATCTCCGGGTTTAAAATTCCACTCAATAATATTTCTATCATGTATTATTTTCATTCTCTCCTTATACAATCTTGTGCTCTCAAAGGCGTGATATCTGAACTCATCAAGCTCGTGTAACTCCGTTACTCTACTTGTGCCCGCAGCTTCAATATCAAGATTTAACTATCTCAACGCCCACCAAGCTCTATGCTCCAACTCTACGGGTAAATGACACGACTTCCCAAACACCAAATTGTATGGCGACATGCCAATTGGAGTTTTGAAAGCTGTTCGATACGCCCAAAGTGCATCATCTAACTTCCTTGCCCAGTTTATTCTAGTTGCATTCACAGTTTTAGTCAGCACACTCTTTATTTCTCTACTCGAGCTTCCACTTGCCCGCTTGTTTGTGGATGATACGGGGTGGCCACCTTGTGGCGTACATCATACTTCTCCAACAACTTTGTAAAGGCTCGATTGCAAAAGTGAGTGCCTCCATCATTGATTATTGCCCTTGGGGGTGCCAAATCGGGTGAAAATGTTCTTTCTCAGAAAACCAATTACCCCCTTTGCATCATTTGTAGGGAGTGCTGCAACTTCTACCCATTTGGACACGTAGTCCACAGCGACGAGTATGTACTTGTTGCCATATGAGCTGACAAACGGCCCCATGAAGTCGATCCCCCATACATCAAACACTTATACCTCCTGAATTGGGTTCATGGGCATCTCATATCTGCGGGAAATGTTCCCGGTTCGTTGGCATTCATCACACCCCTTTATCATAGATGTGCATCTTTGAACAGTGTTGGCCAATAGAACCTCGACTCCAAGACTTTCGCAGCTGTCCTCACTCCCCCGAAGTGCCCACCATATGGTGATGCGTGACAAGCCTGCAAAATAGAAGACTGGTCTATCTCGGGGATACATCTCCGGATCATGTTATCAACACAAATCCTACACAGATAAGGCTCATACCAATAATACATACGACAATCACGAAAGAGCTTTTTCTTTTGAACAGAAGAAAGGTCATAAGGAACAATACCACTAGCCAGGTAGTTTGCAATGTCTGCATACCATGGCGCTTCCTCGAGACTCATTGTTAGTAGTTGTTCATCTGGAAAAGTTTCCAGAATCTCTTCTACCTCAACCTTCTTTTCAGCTCCTTCCAGTCTGGATAAATGGTCAGCTACTTGGTTCTCCGTTCCCTTTCGGTCACGGATCTCCAAATCAAATTCTTGTAGCAGTAGCACCCATCGAATCAGGAGCAGTTTTGACTCCTTCTTTTCAATTAAGTACCTGAGAGCAGCATGGTCAGTATAAACAATTACCTTTGAGCCTATCAGGTACGACCTGAACTTGTCAAATGCGAACACCACTGCCAGTATCTCCTTTTCGATCACAGTGTAATTTAGATGGGCTCCACTCAACGTCTTACTTGCGTAGTATATTGGATGCATGATTTTATCTTTTCGTTGCCCGAGCACTGCTCCCACAGCATATTCACTAGCATCACACATCAGCTCAAACGGTTGCTCCCAATTGGGGGCAACTATGATAGGTGTTGTAACCAGTCTCTTCTTTAATTCCTCAAAAGCTACCCTGCATTCATTAGAAAACAAAAAAGGGTGATCTTTTTCAAGCAATTTACACAAGGGGTTAGCAATTTTAGAAAAATCTTTTATAAATCTCCTATAGAAACCGGCGTGCCCAAGAAAACTTCTGATTGCTTTGACGGAGGTGGGTGGTGGAAGATTTTCTATCACATCAACTTTTGCACGATCCACCTCAATACCTTTACTTGACACTAGGTGCCCCAAGACTATACCTTCCTGTACCATGAAATGGCACTTTTCCCAGTTGAGTACCAGATTAGTCTCGATACACCTTTTCAAAACTCGCCTCTAGTTCACAAGGCAATCATCGAATGAATTCCCCACCACTGAGAAGTCATCCATGAAAACCTCCATTATCTCCTCTACCATATCTGTGAAGATGGCCATCATGCACCTTTGGAAGGTGGCGGGTGCGTTGCATAGACCAAAGGGCATTCGCCGAAAAGCATAGATTCCATAAGGGCAGGTGAACGACATTTTCTCATTATCCTCTGGGGCAATGGAAATCTGATTATACCCCGAGTACCCATCTAGGAAGCAAAAGTGAGACCTCCCTGCCAGTCTATCTAGCATCTGATCAATGAATGGCAGTGGGAAGTGGTCCTTCATGGTGACCAAGTTCAACTTCCTGTAGTCCATACAGATTTGCCAACTCGTGACTGTTCCTGTAGAGATCAACTCATTCTTCTCATTTTTCACTACCGTCATACCTCCCTTTTTCGGTACACACTGCACTGGGCTAACCCAGTTGCTGTTAGAGATGGGGAATATGATTCCTGCATCTAACCATTTAATCACTTCCTTTTTCACCACTTCATTCATGTTGGGGTTTAGCCTTCTTTGGATATTCTCTAGAAGGTTTGTGCTTATCTTCCAGCAGAATCTTATGCATACAGAAGGCCGGACTGATCCCCTTAATGTCTGCAATGGTCCACCCAATTGCAGTCTTGCACTCAGTTAGTACCTGTAAAAGCTGTTCTGCCTGTACATCTAACAAACTGGATGAGATAATAATAGGTAGAGTTGAGTTAGGTCCTAAGAATGCATACCTGAGATGAGATGGCAGTGGCTTCAATTCCAACTTTGGTGGCTCTTCTATTGATGGCTTAGCTGGAGGAGTTTTTCTTTCCTCCAAGTGTAGAGGCTCAAATTCAAGCTCCCTTTTCCAAAAACCTTGGCATTCAAGAGCAAGTACCCACTCTGCCAAGTCTTCACCATTAGCTTCGTCTAAGTTTATGAGACAAACTGTTAGAGGGTCTTTAAGGTTCAATGTTGCATCGTCCTCCTCTAACACTACATCCATCGCATCTATTAGAGAGAAATTGGCAAATTCACTTGGTCTGCGCATAGATTTCTGCACGTTGAATGTTATCTCTTCATCGTTCAATCTCATTTTGAGCTCTCCAGTTTCACAATCAATTAGATCTCTCCCAGTGGCCAAGAATGGTCTTCCCAAAATTATGGGAATTTCCTCGTCAACCCGACAGTCAAGGATGACAAAATCTGCTAGAAACACAAACTTCCCAACCTGCACCAATACATCATCTAGAATCCCGGAGGGCCTTTTCACAGTTCGGTCAGCCAGCTGTAGTAGCATAGACGCGGGTCTAGCTCTTCCAATGCCTAGACATTTGTAGATAGCTAGGGGCATAAGGTTTATGCTTGCTCCCAGATCACACAGTGCCTTAGCAAATGCAAAGTTGCCTATTGTGCAAGGGATTGTGAAACTCCCTTGGTCAGATAGCTTCTCAGCTATGGGTATCGTCACAGCAGCACTGCAGGTCTGAGTCAGTGTAACCGTGGCCAAGCTTGGAAGTCAAACTTGCGGGACATTAAGTCCTTCATCATCTTTGCATACCCAGGCATTTCCTTTAAAGCATCAATCAATGGAATATTTACTTGAATCTACTTCAACATCTCCAAGAATTTCTTGTACTGCTCATCTTTCTGATACTTAGCCAATCTCTGTGGGAATGGTGCTGGATGTGAGCACGTGATTTTTGCCCTAAGCAATAATTCCCAAAATTTCAAACAAAACAATTTCTTTAGTATTTTTGTAATTTTCCGTGAATTTGGTGGCATTTTGTTTTGGTAATTGCCGCATTTTTATTCGTGCATTTTAATTCATATGAAAATACAAAATATGCATTTTTGCATTTAGGATTTAATTTCACATTCTAATATTAATTAGGTATTAATTTGTTTTAGAACAAATTAAAAAAAATAACAAAAATAGTTTCTTTGCACTTTTAATGGTTAATTGTTGAATTTATCGTGAAATAGATTTTAAGCAGTTTTAGGAATCAACTAGCTTAATGTTGGAAATAGATTAGGTTTCATTTTAATTTTGCATTTTTATAAAATCAGAAAAAAATAAATACAAAACACAAATAAATAAAATAAAAGAAACAATTAAAAGAAGAGGGATTTAAATTGGGCTAAGTCTTGAATCAACCCACCCAGGCCCAATATTTTCCGCCCAATCCCAGCCCAAAACGCTGCCCACACCCGGTCTAAAATCATTGAAATGACGTAGTATGATCAGGATACTACGTCGTTTTGGCTCCTGTTGGTTTAAAATCAATCCTGGCCATTCAATCTAATTCATCTAACGGCCAGGAACCCCTCCCCTTTTTAAAATATAACTGTCCAAATATCCCACAAACCCTAAAGACATATGTTGCCCTCCTCGTACTACTGCCTGTCCCCAGCCGCCGGCATAACGCCGCCTTTCCCCACCACGCCTCCACCGTTCCCCCGCCGTGCTCCGCCGCCGGAAATCGCCCACGGCGGCGGAGAATCTCCAAACTTCACCAAAAATACACCCCTGAATCCCCTCCCTCTCCCCTTTCCGAATCCGTGGTCGGCTCGCCTCAAACACTGGTCGATCTTCTCGAATCTTAATTAGAAGATTCCGGCCAAAACACCAACTCACCCAAACCTGACTAGCTTAACACCCTAGCACCCTCTCCCTCCCTTCTTTCCCCTGCCGACCTCAGTTCCTCTCAAATTGCACCGGAGTTCCTCGAATCTGCAAAACCCTAGCGCCGCCACAAGTTCCTCCGATGGCGGTGCCGCCCCAAATCACTTCAAACTCATACCCTATACTCTCTTCATCTTCCCCAACCCAAATCCCAAACCGCTTTTCTTCAGATCCAATCGCAAATTCACAAATATTAAATCTAGGGTTCCTGGGATTTTGGGAATTTTCAAAGGCGATTGAGTTCTAGTTAATATTATAGGCCTATTCTTGACAGAATAGACATATAATATTAATTGGAAACCAATTTCGAAGGGTAGTTCTTGTAGAGTCCAAAATCAGTAAGTTTCTCTTCTCAGTTTTATCATTTCTTTTCTTTGTTCTCATGAGTTTCTGGTTTTGTTAGTTGTTAGTCAATTTTGTGTTGTTTTCTGTGAGTAGTTTGAGCTTTAGTTTGGTTAGTTCTTATTTGAATTTTATCTTACCTTTGCCAGTTTAAGTGTTCAATGTCCGTTTAAGGCAACCAACTGATAGTTAATTGGATTTTCTGATTAGTTTTGATTCAAGTTGATATGTTTGCTTTTCTTCTGATAATAACAATTTGATTCTGATTCATGAGGTTAATAGTCTGATTTGGTGTTTTGGATCCATATTTGTTCAAGTAGTTGATCAGTAGCTGTTGATGCATAACTAAAATTGGAGGCTTGGTTTGACTAAATAAACGTGGTGGTTAGTTTAATTGGTTTAATTTCAGTTTAAGTTTCAAGTTCTATTAGTTAGTCTTAGTTAGTTTAGGCTGGATTAGTTGTTTGGTCATAGCTGGTAGGTTTATTGAGGTTCAGTAGTTTCAGGAGGTTTGCAAGGGTAGTGTGGGCATAGAAAAGGGCAATTTTGTTAAAGAATGGTAAATTCAAAACTAAGATAAGGGTAGTATAGGTATTGTACGGTTAAAAGAACACCCTAGGGCCTTCTAGAATAGGACTTTAGTGTAGATTTTAGCAAACTTAGGTTAGTAACTTGAGAAACAAGTCACAACCTTAGGGACTAATCTGAAAATAAAAGAGGGACTAAATAGAAAGCTGAAAATCTGAGGGCTGCCCTCATTTTGCCTATAAAAAGGCATGCCAATGCCTTAGAAAACAAGTTTTTGGAACCTCTAAAACTCCCCAAAAAATAACATTCCTCCAGTTTTCTATTAGCAGAAATTCGAATCCAAACCCCTTTAGATCTTAGCTTTTCTTCAAAATTCAAAAAGAATAAAAAATCCAAAAGAGGCTGCTACTGTTCCATCGGATTTCAGCTCTGAAATTTGAAAGATTCTCATCTCTGAATCAATATTTGGTTTTCACCTTCTGTCTTGGTTTTGAAATGGCTTGAAAGCTAGTCAATGTTGTCAGATTTGAATGTTCTGGTTGTTAAGAATTGGGTATCAGTGTTCAGATTTAATTTCTCTGGGTTTTGAACTGTTGAGTCTGCTGTTCCATTGAATTTTGGAGTTAGTTTCTGTGGTTTCATCGTTGGATCTGTGGATGCCTGTTGCTGTGATTCACTGAACTGCTGCTGACATTCCTCGTTTCTCTATTATTTTACACTTCCAGGTACACATCTGAACCATGTATTGGTGTAGCTTTGACGTTGAAATGCTGAAATGAAATACATCATACATTGGCTTCCTGAAATCCATGTGTTCAAGCTGCCATAATGAAATAGATAATAGATGATTTGTATTTGTCTAGGTCTTCTTTTGATTTGTATTGACATTGTATAACTGGACTGAAACTGGGCTGTAGTGGACATATATTGGATGGGTGAGCTACGGGCTTGCGCGTGCTCGTTAGAACTGCTAGTAGTATGTTTGCGTTTAGTATAATAATATCGGGTAGCTAATTCATAAGGGTAAAACTGACACAAATTAGGATTGGTTTCCTGGAAATGCTGGTTGGATAATCGTTGTTATCTGTAGGTTAGTTGATTTCAAATGCACATTACTCAGAAATCCAGGCTGAATCGTTGTCTATTAATTGAAGTTTAAGACTGGCATATATAATCCTATAAGCATGAAGTCCAATTGATTCTTTGGTTTTAGTCTATTCACGTTTGATTGACATTGCCATGTGCATTTAAAAGGAACAAGTTAACATGATAAGTTAGGCTGCAAACATTGTTCGAAATAGCCATTGCTGTTTATACCAGATTTCAACGCATATTTGAATTTGTTCAAGATAGATCAACTGAAGTTTGCGGGCTTCAATTTGGTATTTGGCCTAAAAAATGTTGGCCCGCCTCAAATTAAAGTGACGCTGGGCTTCTGGGTGTGTCAATGGCCTAAGCGGCCCAGGCCCTTAAAATGAAACCTGGACTGCTTCGGAACGCCCGGATATGGAACGTCCTCATTTGTTCAGTTGCTAAGCCCAATTGTTGGAGATTGAACTATGGAATTTTGGACTATTCACATCT